>NC_044927.1:25598443-25633063 GCF_003576645.1 Ipomoea triloba
AAAAAAAAAAAAAAAAACAACAACAACAACAAAGAAAAAAATAAACAAGAAAAAACACACAAAAAAACTATAATTGTAGTGTTATTATTATATTTTAAAAGTACATTAGAATTCAAGATAATTACGATTTATTTCGAATTTAATCGAAAGAATCATAGAGACTGATTCTAGTTATAGTTCATGACCAAAATCAAAAATAATTTAATCGAAACTAGAATCATAGGGACTGATTCTAGTTATAGTTCATAACCAAAACTAAGAATATTTCAATTCAGATATACTAAAATCGAGAATTAGAATCATTGGTGAAAAAGTAAAATTTGAAAAATAGAAAATATTTGATTTTAAAGTTCTAATTTTTTTTTAGTTTAACTTTAAAGTTTAAATATTTAATATAACTATTTTTTAAAATTTCAAAATGAAACAAATACTTTTGAATATGTGGACTATTTTAAAAAAATAGAAAATAGAATTTAAAAAAAAAATCAAATAGATTATTTAAACCAAGATTAAAACCTTCTGAAAAAAGTTTTAGTTTTGATTTATCATTTTTTCAGAACCGTGAACTGGCGATTTAGATTTGAAATCGAATTGTGGTCCTATTAAAAGTGGGAAAGAATTGCAAACATGAGGATAACCTTAAACTATTAAAATCATCTAGCATGATTGAGATTTGAGACTATATATAAATTTTAGGAATAAAACTGAATAAGTTGATTAAGTTCAGTAAAAGACTAAATTACTAAAACAATAATACCAAATAGGTTTGTAAAGAGTTCTTTGTACACAATATTCTCAAATCCTACCCTATCACTTTTACCACTTTTACTGCTTTACAAGACAAATTATGATAAGACATTTTTATCCTATGGATACTACTAAATATGTTTATATCAGAAGTATAAATGTAGAGTAAAAGTTAGAGTTTCTCCGTTTGTAAATATGAGCTGGGAATGATGCAAAGGATCTCTTCCAACACTGTCACATCTTTGCACCTCTGGAAATAAAAATTCCCCCATATGGGGTCTCCTGTTTAACTCTAATGAACTCTTCTGTGGCAAAAACTGAGTACAAACAGCACAACTCATCTTCAGTTTTGAATTAGTGCAAAAATAATGAATTCAGAACACCTTATCAAGGAGGAAACAGAGATATGCGTACCGCAAGTATGATAAAACATGCACGCTGCCTGTTTCCTGCTCATCCCAATAGTTAAGTCATTCAAACATTCTACCTCTGGTGAACCGGGTGTATTGAAATGAGTCTTCAGTTGCCTGTGGGCATCATCATGCAACTAACAAAAATGAGTTGATCGCATAATGAATCTGAGTTTACAGTTAAAACTGGTGAATTTTAGAAAGACATAAACATGAGTTTAGTTTACATGCGAATAGAATCAGTTATCTTATCACAAGGCTGGGCAACAGTTGGATTTTGTGTCTGGGTTGGTCCAGTTTCTATCAAATCTGCAAAAAGAAAACAACAAAGTTATGACTGAAATGCTAAACTATAACAACTACAACTAAGATTACAAGTCAATGAAGAAAGCGTAATCAGTATATCATTACCAGGTGTGAAACCAGTTTCAGACAGTTCAGATAATCTCTTCATTTTAAGGTTTACTTCAGGACCATTTTCTGCTACTGGTTCAAGGCTACTGCTGCTATGCCTGGATGAAGAGTAGGGCCTCTTCCTGTTGGACCTAAATAATTGTAAATTCAATTGACATATTAATCACATAATATTTNAAAAAAAAAAAAAAAAAAACAACAACAACAACAAAGAAAAAAATAAACAAGAAAAAACACACAAAAAAACTATAATTGTAGTGTTATTATTATATTTTAAAAGTACATTAGAATTCAAGATAATTACGATTTATTTCGAATTTAATCGAAAGAATCATAGAGACTGATTCTAGTTATAGTTCATGACCAAAATCAAAAATAATTTAATCGAAACTAGAATCATAGGGACTGATTCTAGTTATAGTTCATAACCAAAACTAAGAATATTTCAATTCAGATATACTAAAATCGAGAATTAGAATCATTGGTGAAAAAGTAAAATTTGAAAAATAGAAAATATTTGATTTTAAAGTTCTAATTTTTTTTTAGTTTAACTTTAAAGTTTAAATATTTAATATAACTATTTTTTAAAATTTCAAAATGAAACAAATACTTTTGAATATGTGGACTATTTTAAAAAAATAGAAAATAGAATTTAAAAAAAAAATCAAATAGATTATTTAAACCAAGATTAAAACCTTCTGAAAAAAGTTTTAGTTTTGATTTATCATTTTTTCAGAACCGTGAACTGGCGATTTAGATTTGAAATCGAATTGTGGTCCTATTAAAAGTGGGAAAGAATTGCAAACATGAGGATAACCTTAAACTATTAAAATCATCTAGCATGATTGAGATTTGAGACTATATATAAATTTTAGGAATAAAACTGAATAAGTTGATTAAGTTCAGTAAAAGACTAAATTACTAAAACAATAATACCAAATAGGTTTGTAAAGAGTTCTTTGTACACAATATTCTCAAATCCTACCCTATCACTTTTACCACTTTTACTGCTTTACAAGACAAATTATGATAAGACATTTTTATCCTATGGATACTACTAAATATGTTTATATCAGAAGTATAAATGTAGAGTAAAAGTTAGAGTTTCTCCGTTTGTAAATATGAGCTGGGAATGATGCAAAGGATCTCTTCCAACACTGTCACATCTTTGCACCTCTGGAAATAAAAATTCCCCCATATGGGGTCTCCTGTTTAACTCTAATGAACTCTTCTGTGGCAAAAACTGAGTACAAACAGCACAACTCATCTTCAGTTTTGAATTAGTGCAAAAATAATGAATTCAGAACACCTTATCAAGGAGGAAACAGAGATATGCGTACCGCAAGTATGATAAAACATGCACGCTGCCTGTTTCCTGCTCATCCCAATAGTTAAGTCATTCAAACATTCTACCTCTGGTGAACCGGGTGTATTGAAATGAGTCTTCAGTTGCCTGTGGGCATCATCATGCAACTAACAAAAATGAGTTGATCGCATAATGAATCTGAGTTTACAGTTAAAACTGGTGAATTTTAGAAAGACATAAACATGAGTTTAGTTTACATGCGAATAGAATCAGTTATCTTATCACAAGGCTGGGCAACAGTTGGATTTTGTGTCTGGGTTGGTCCAGTTTCTATCAAATCTGCAAAAAGAAAACAACAAAGTTATGACTGAAATGCTAAACTATAACAACTACAACTAAGATTACAAGTCAATGAAGAAAGCGTAATCAGTATATCATTACCAGGTGTGAAACCAGTTTCAGACAGTTCAGATAATCTCTTCATTTTAAGGTTTACTTCAGGACCATTTTCTGCTACTGGTTCAAGGCTACTGCTGCTATGCCTGGATGAAGAGTAGGGCCTCTTCCTGTTGGACCTAAATAATTGTAAATTCAATTGACATATTAATCACATAATATTTCAAATGAGTATAATTATGATTGCCTTATTAAAAGAAGACCAAAAAAAAAGAAAAAACGCAATTAAAACTAACCTCCCCAAATTGAGGTCAGAATTGGATGATGGGAAGCCATGTCCAGATTCTGAGCTAGGGATAGATCTGATTCCATACCCTGAAGATCACAACAATGTTAAATTTACTTCACCGAGTCCCAAGGTTAATGCTAGAATTGTCAAACATAGTATAATTTAGTATACCAGAACCTCCTGGTGTGGCCATTGGATCATTAACAGTAGTTTTGCTTACTCCTCTAGCACCACTTAGTTGTGTGTCTATGTTTGGAACATTGTTTCTCAGATCCTTCTCGAAATTATCTGGTATCTCATTGAAATCATCCACTTGTTTCTCCCTAGAAGCAATGATTTGGGGGTCTACTCCACTTTGAAAATCCTCAAAAGGCTTCATAACCAAAATACTTAATCAGGCAAAAAGAAAACTAAAAACCTAATAACAAGTTTTTGGAAAGTAAAATTAGTTTACATTTCCTGAAAGATCTGGAAAAGGATTTCTTTCTAATGGAGATGATGATGATGGTTCAGGGGGTTGGATGCCAGAGTTCCTTCCTGCACATGAAGTAAAATTTGTCTATTATGACTGATGTTTGCAATGAGAATCTATAAATGATTTATGAGACTATCTAACCAGAAGGTGAATCGTGTGGAGGCTGGGTACTTTTCATCCATAGGTTTAAAAGAGGCTTTGGATAATGAACTTCTCTACTCCATTTTGTTAATAGCCTCTCAATTAGCACAAGAGGAGGCAGCTCCATGAGCCTGGCTACCTTCATGGTTGAAAATGCATCCAACTTCTAGAAAGAAGAGAAAATTTGACATGTGCAGTTGAAGAGTGAGATTTCCTAGCAGGGTTCAATTAAATTCCATATGAAAATGTTCGTTTGTGATGAATTCTTACCATTTCTGCTACTCTTACTATTAATTAAAACATATCTTGTAAATGAAACTAACTATGCTTAAGGCAAGTGGAACCAAAGGCATTGAAAAAGTTCATTTTATCATTTGGACCCCAGAGGCATACCTTTCTCTTTCTTCCTCTTCTTGAGACTATATCTGAACAATTTTGAAGCCAAGTTTGATATATGTGACCAGGGATGATAATCTGATCATTATCCATGGTAAAAGCTCTAGGCTTTCTTGCTCTCCGCCGAGGTGGAACTGGCCTTATATGGTCCGTTGGCTGCTAAGTATAATATTCAAATACAAGAGTAACCAGAAATGCTCTTCGTTTTTCACTTTACCAGACTCTATGCAGAGTTTTTTCTTTTTATAGGTCTGTTCTTTAGTTACTTATGTTGGAAAACAAACCTGAATATCTCCTTTTCCTTCATTAGATTTCTGATTGACCAGCTCTTCAGGATATTGTTCCAGAATCTCATCAGCTGCAAGAACTGAAAAATATTTAGTCCGTAAAGGATGTATGCTCAACAACAAATCATTCTCTCAGCCAATATTAAGAAATTAGTCTAAAAGCATTTAAACACGCACACATAAAATGTGTTTTGATGCTCACCATTTTGCTGCTCATGTCTACAGTGCTTAGGTGGAGATGGTATGAGAGTATCTGGTATTTGAGTATTGTCATGATCAGCAAGATTTCTCAGTGTCTCCTCATCTGCTTCAATATCAAACCTGCCATGAAGTTAACAAAATAAATAAATAAATATAAGTGCTGATTTACCGTGAGAATGAAAATGCACAATCTATTTCAGCAAAACTAAAGCCTAAAGAAACCCCTGTTGAGAATTGGGTTATTGTTGCATTTGTAACAGAAACAAATTAAGTAACTCTAGAATTTGGGAACTAAGAAATTGAGATTAACTAAAGTGAATATGGAATTCACCTTTCAAAATGATTGTTTAGATCTGTATCTTCACGATATGAGTCAAACCGATCAAATAAGGTAATGTTATCTGCATCAACTGGAGGGAGGACATGCATTGTCAAAACTGATTGTAACAAGAAAATTGATAATCATGGTATTAGTCCTATACCATCCTACCAATTATATATACCTTGATGGAAGTCATGGCTTGGATCTTCTTCTAGATTGATATTAATGTAAGGATTTTCCACATTATCCAGACTCTACACAAACAAAGTATTATTGAGATTAAATCCAATATGCAATTTGTCTTTAAAAAATAATTATGGAGTAGAGTTTTATTTCCAATCATGCATCAAAAGAAAATGCACAATTTGTCAGTCCTGAAGCATAAGCAGCAATAACCAAGTAGCTATAAAGTAGATCTCTATAACTGAAATTAACTAATGATGCTAATAATGAATGAATGAAAGGTGAAAACACGAGTAAAATTCAACACGAAACATATGGAATAAACAAAATGGATAATATGAAACGAAACTAATCATTTTTTTGTAAGTTTTCAATTAATATGTTTTTCAATTGAAATAGTAAGTGTTTTTCGTAATTAACCACTGCAGCATAGGAGGTATGCTGGAAATCCATCATATTGATTGTGTTGGAATGCCGAATTTGATGCTCTATTGGTCCAAAGTCATCCTCCGGGTTTTCTGGCAGAGTCACAGATTCATACCTTCAAATAATCGAATCACCATTACATCAAAAGGAAATTTAGCAGATACTCCATGGATTCTAAGATACTCATCAATGATAGTTATGTAGCCACTAATAAATATCAATTAATAAATCCCAGTTATTAATTTGAACGGATGTTAAAATTCGCCTGTCCTGAAAGTGAGTAAAGATCAGGCTAAAGTACGCCGAAACTATGCCGGAGATAATGGCACTCACTTGGCTTGTGCTTTATTTTTGGGATGCAGGGTAGGATCGAGTGTAACAGCTTTGACCTTCCAAGCTTCATTCAGTTCCATCTAAAATTTTCGAAATATTCATTAAATTTGTTGAAATAAATCCAAAGGTAAAAAATAGAGGAGGATACAGCTCTTGTGAAGAATCGACGCTTACCAGAAGGCGGTTTACATCATCTGCAGAAACAACAAAAATTCCAGCAACAAAAGCAAAATCGTAAGTAGGAATTATTTCCCAGAAGTAAAATAAAATTTCCAGAGAAAACTTAAACCGAAAAATTAATAAGCGGAAAAGCTCGGCAAATGTTCACCATAAAGAAGTTTAACTTTTCGCTGATAGACAATCACTACTCCACCTGAAAACAACGGCATTGCAGAGAGACTGAATTGCAGAGCTAAAAAGTAAAAATCGTCTTCTATTTTATAAAACTTTACCCATGAGTATTCCGGAAAGTCTCAGTGCCATCGGAACCGACGGATTCAAAATCTCTTCGCTGCATAATTTAATTTCCGAAATCAGTGAACCAAAATGCACTAGAAACGAATTCGAGAGTAAAAATTTGAATCGGAGAAAATAGCTCATTACCAGATCTTAATAATGTTCAGTTTGCTTAGCTTCTTCCTGTTCAATTTTGCATGCATAGTCGCCGCCATCCTTCGTAAGCACACAGAAAAACATCGGAGTACAGATTTGAGCTCAAAAATCAATCGCGGCAATTCAAGAGAAACGAAAACTGACTAGCATTGTGCCGAAAAGCATAAGATAAGATAAAACTTCACCATATTTGACCGAGAGGAGCTTTCCGAGCGAGAAGCAAGCGCGAATAGAACATCTGATCGTCGTTTTCAGCTGCAGAAGTGCAGAGTTTTCAACACCGAAGAAATTGCAGAGAAATGGAGTTACTGGCGGTTGATGCTTATGTGTACGTATAGAGAGAGACTGAGAGAGAGTATGTGTGATGTGTGAGTCCGGGCGCGTTTAAGTGCATATACCCGCCATAACAGAACGAGATATGCTGGCAGGGAGAGAGCATCTGGGCATGCAGAGAATTGAGTTATAATTGCTACAGTCACATGGGAAAGCATACAATTTCTGTGCCATAGCTCTCTCCTACACTCCACGTGTCTTCTATGTGCCTGCCTAGCCGTGCAAAATGGAATATAAAATTCACATACTGAATTTTATAAAATATGAATAACTTATTCTCAAGAATATTATTTTTAAGAATAAAATCTGCACAATAAGTAAAGCACTCATGAAACTATAAAAAAAAATTTATATCTTGAATAAATATTCATTGTCAGTATATATATACTAAAGATTCATTTTTAGAGTATTATTTAAAAATGAATTTTTTTTTTGTTTCAAAAAAATTTAAAAAAAAGATTATTTTTAGATAATACTCTAAAAATGAATATATAATACACTAAAAATAAATATATAATACATTAAAAATAAATATGTATATCAAACTACTGGGGGTCGATTTTGCAATGTAAATCATAATCATAATTCATAAGTATAACAATTGCATGAAACTTTAGCAGTTGAAATTCATCTTCATATGAGCCTAATAGATAGTCATAGTCTTGGGCCTGAATAACTATTCTAACCCACTTAATAGCTTGGTCCAACTAAGTTAGCATTATACCTTTATTAGAACAAGCCCAAGTGCTTAAGTTTTTGTAACTCCAACAAAGAAATGGTTGTTATGCCGTGGACCCAGGTCCACCTTGCAAGGTGGACCTGGGTCTACATTCACATACACTATACTCTACATTCACAATTTGTAAACTCCACATTCACACATTACAGGATTATATATTTAGTAACTATATTCTACATTCACATACACTATATTCTACATTCACAATTTGTAAACTCCACATTCACACATTCAAAACTCTATATTCACATGTCCTATACTCCACATTCACAACTTGAGAACTCCACATTCACACATTACAGGGCTACAAGTTACTAGAACTTCTTAACTCTATTACAGATTCACACATGCATAACTCTACATTCATGATTTCTATACTCCATATTCACAATTTGAAACCTCCACATTCACACATTTCTGGGCAACTCTACATTCACACAATCATAAATCTACATTCACGATTTCTATATTCTACATTCACACTTTGAAACATCTACATTCACACATTTTTGGACAACTCTATATTCAGTAATATGTTTACTAATTAAAAAAAAAAAAAAAAGACAAAAACGACGTAGTTTTGGACCAATGTCCACCTTGTAAGGTGGACCTGGGTCCACAGCATAATTTGCTACAAAGAAAGGGGTAGGATAGAGTTTAAAAAAAAAAAAAGTTAAATATACCCTTTGATTTTACATGAAAAATATAATTAAATCGTAAATTTTAAAAATTGTAATTAGACACTCAAATTTTTTAAAATTAGTTAAATAAATGTGATTACCAATAACTAATAGATTATCTGTAAAATTATCATCCTTGGCTATGCTGACCACCGTTCGTCAGTGATCGAGCAGTCGCTTCTTCACTTGATAAGATAATCAGGACCAGTCGCTTTCTCCACTAGAGAAGATGACCCCTCGAGAAGATAATTTGATGATCACTTTTTTTCAATGGCAACATAATATTTGTCGAACGCACAAATTTTTGTTGAAATTTTAATCGGGATCCTAAGGACTGATTATTCCATGTGGATAACAAGCTATATGTGTTTAGATACACTAAAATGACAAGTTTAAGTGTTTAATTGTACTTTTTAAAGTTCATGAACTTAATGTGTACTTTCGTGTAATGTCCAATAGCTTATTTGACCATTTAAAAAAATTAATATGGTTGTTTTTTTTTTTTTTTGAATACTACTTACTCTGCTACAATATAGTATGCTTCCACTGAGGCTCAAACCCACTCCCCATTATCCATGTGGAAGTGTTAACCGGGACACCAAGTGCCACTAGATTACAAGGTCTTTGGCATTAATGTGGTTGTTAGTTGGTAATCACTGTAACACGTTAAAAAGTTGTTGTTAGTTGGCAAGCCCGCTTATGCAATAGGCCAATTGCTCGCTCTATCTCTTAACCCTCTCTCATCCATCTCATCAAAAACTAAACATGATCCCAGTCTCAATTTCGGTTTGGTCCCAGTTCAAACCGCTAGTTTTGATTACGAAAATGGCCAAATCGGAACCGAAATCAAATGACATATAATTCATTAATTTACAAGTAATTTATTAAACTCTTAATTATTTTATATGCTTTTTATTCTAAGTATATAACAAAATCATAACTTTTTTTTTCATATAATTCATTAATTTACAAGTAATTTATTAAACTCTTAATTATTTTTTATGTTTTTTATTCTAGTATATAACAAGGATATATTAGATATTTTTAAAAAAATTATGAGAAAGTTTAAACGAATTAAACATGTTAATTAATTTCTTTGTAAAATTGTTCCATCAAATATATGCATGAAAATAATTTTCAAAAATTTAAGAAAAAAGTGTCAAATAGGCCACTGAACTTATCGCTTTTGTGCAATTGGGCCATTGAACTTAAAAAGTGTACAATTCAACCATCAAACAAGAAAAATGTGTGCAATTAGACCATTTTTACAAAACTTTTTAATTCAATTTAAGTTAAAAACATTTCAATATTGACTCCCAACTAGTATGGTAGAAGAAAATGCCACTCTTAATACATATACGTTAGTAATATAATTGGATTTTACCAGAAAATTTTTGTAAAAATGGTCCAATTGCACAAATTTTACTTGTTTGATGGTTGAATTGCACACTTTTTAAGTTCAATGGCCTAATTGCACAAAAGCGATAAGTTCAGTGGCCTATTTGACACTTTTTCCAAAATTTAATTGATGTAAAAATATCTAACTGTCGGTATTAGGATGAGGTATATACAAGTGAGACTCCCATATAATAGAGTTACTACATGCCATCTATAAGATGATGTGCTTGGCAGATAATAATAGTCTAAGTGAAATTGCGTTGTGATCCAAATCCACACAAAGTAAACATGTCTAAATACCCTATATTCAACTTAAAACTTTTGCTCAGAAAGAAAAAAGAAAAACTCATCACCAATATTCCGTATATTCTTATCACGTGCGACGAAACTGGCAAATCTCATCCTCGTCATGCGATTCATCTTCGATTTGGAGGCGCTTTCTTCATAGTTAGGAGCAATGGTGCAATTGGTGGAAGTTGTGGACCAAGAAATACGCATAGATTTTGCATTGGGTTCCAAATGCCGAGCCACCGTGACCCTCCGCTCACTCACGGCGGCGGCCCCCGTAGCCTTCAAGGTCCAGACATCCTCTCCTCACAAATTCCTGGTCAACCCACCGAGTGGACTCGTCCCGCCGTTACGCTCTGCCACCTTCCAGGTCATCCTCAAGCCCCAGTACGAGCTGCCCGCATCATTCCCACGCTCCCCTTCCGATCGTTTCCTCATCAGAACCGCGTTGGCTTCTGACCTCGACTCGGTCTCCCCCGAGTCGACTCAGTCCGAGTTCATACACTCCTGGTTCAACAAAACCCCCCACGGCTCCATCCACGACGTCAAGCTCAAGGTTGCTTTCGTGGGCCCGTTTCTTCTCCAGCATGCGGTTATGGTCGGGGACTGTGACGCCGTGAGAGGCATTGTGAAAAAACAGCGTTCCGTTCTCTCCGCGTTGCCGACTCGGGAAGCTGAGTCACTCGTCCGAGTCGCGACTCAGCTGGATAACTCGGACGAGATGGTGGATTTGCTGCTTGAGGCGGGGCTGAAGGGCGGGGGCGCCGGGCTCGATAACGTCCGGTTCACGGCGAAGGGATGGACGGCGTTACACATCGCCGCGGCGCACGATCGGACGGACGAGATTGAGAGGCTGGTGAGAGCGAACGATTCTGGGGCGTTGGATTGTAGAGACAAGGAGGGAAAGACGCCGTTATTCTTAGCGGCGAGTAAAGGTCACTTGGGGCCTGCTAGGGTGCTGGCGAGTGCAGGAGCGCAGGTGGACACGCGTAGCATCGACGGGAGAACCGCTTTGTACAGAGCTGTAGTTAACGGAGACTGTCAGATGGTAGAGATGCTAGTAGAGATGGGCGCGGACCCCACCGTGACCGACAATCTCGGACATTCGCCTATTGGCGTCGCAAGAGATAAGGGACACGTAAGTTGTATACCTGAATTATTACACGTTTCAATGCTCACAAATATAATTCAGACACAACACTTCTTTAAGGCACAATTCTCACTTAAAAAAATAAAAAATTTCATGTAACTATATAATAATAATAATAATAATAATAATAATAATTGTCTATTGTATATAATAATAATAATAATAATTGCAAATACAATTCAACTAGTCAACAAATTAAAAATAAATGAAAAAAGTGTCAAATATGCCACTGAACTTATCGCTTTTGTGCAATTGGATTATTGAACTTAAAAAGTGTGCAATTCAACCATCAAACAAGCAAAATTTGTGCAATTGGACAATTTTTACAAATTTTTTTAATTCAATTTGAGTTAAAAACATTTTAATATTGACTCCCAACTAGTATGGTAGAAGAAAATGTCACTCTTAATACATATTTGTTAGTAATATAATTGGATGTTACCAAAAAAGTTTTGTAAAAATGGTCCAATTGTACAAATTTTGCTTGTTTGATGGTTGAATTGCACACTTTTTAAGTTCAATGGCCCAATTGCACAAAAGCGATAAGTTCAGTGACTTATTTGACACTTTTTCTAAAATAAATTTATAAATTTTACTTTATTAGTAACGAACAAGATGGTGATAAGAAGATCTATAATCACTATATGATGTTCATGAGTAAATAATATTTTTGTGCAATAATTTGTAAATTATATAAAAAATAAATTGTAAAAATAATTAACATGATAATCACAAAATTATAAATTCACTCTTGAGTCTTGACGGAATAGTTTATTGCTTCTTGATTTGAACTAGTCAATTATAGGTCACCTAAATTTATTTATCTGTTTGTGGTCTTTTATCAATCAATGTTGCAACGTTAGGCGCTAGATTGTTACAATTTTTATCTATTTGTGCGCGGATAGACTGTTATAATTTTTAAACTGGTCAATTACATATGTTAGACTGTTAATTGAATATATGGTTGTAGGAATATAAAAGAGGAGCAACTAAGCATGTAAGAAAGAATTAAAAAAAAAATCGCTCAATCAAATTGGACATCGACTTAAGAAAGAATTAAAAAAAAAATCGCTCAATCAAATTGGACATCGACTTAATCGAGTTAGACGTCTAGTCAGTCGACCAGCTAAAAATCGTCTAGAATTAAAATTATCTCGACCTAGGCATACTAACGTCTAATCAATCCTAGATCAATTTTTACAACACTATTATTAACTAGGATCACCAATTAAGATTTAAGTTGAGCACATCATCGAGCAATATAATAACTGTGAATTTCTCTTTTCATTTAAAATAATAATAGTAATAATAATAATTGTTGTTATGGCAGGAGGGGATTGTGAAGATTATTGAAAGAGGAGAGCAAGTGTTGCAAGCGGCGAGGCAAGGAGACCTACGGCTTCTGGAATCCCTACTGGAAAAGGGAGCAATCACTACTTTCTGCGATCAATATGGCCTGACGCCCCTCCACGTGGCGGCCATAAAAGGAATCAAAGATGCGGTGATGATTCTGGTTGATTTCGGGGCGGACATAGAGCGCCAGGACGCCGGCGGTCACACTCCGCTGCACCTGGCCGTGGAAGGCGGCTGCGCTCACACGGTTGAGGTGCTCATTAACAGAGGCGCCGACGTGAACGCCACAAACATCAAAGGCCTCACTCCCCTTTCCATAGCGAGGTTGTTGAACTATGAGGATATTTCACAGCTTTTAAATCAATGCAATGCTGCTTAACTGCTTAAGCTTAAGCTTAATTTTCTGGTTGATTCGGCTTAGTCATTCGTCATTATCGCCCTACATTCTCATCCATCTATCATAGCTTGTATTGTAGGAGCTAAGAAATCGGCAAGCATAGACGATAATCTATAGTTTCTCGAAAATCTGTTTCCTTAGCTCTGAAGGCCATAAAAATGTTGCAAACAGTACGGAAAGCTTTTTTTTTTTTTTTTTGGTCACGAGGTAAATTTGTTATCGTGTGTAAATCCTAACTAACAAAAAAAGAAATTAATAAATCAGTCTAGTTAATTATAACTAACCCGCTTAAACTAATTATTAGTGAATATGTATGAAAGTACAGTAACTAACCCGCTTAAATTAAGTGCATGTGTATGAAAGTACTTGTACATTAATTTACCGCATAGTCAATATGGATCCAACCTGCCTCTCTCTGCAGAGTTGGCATTGTACTTTTTTTTTTTTAATTTTCTTTTTAAATTGAATAAATAAATACTACGGAGTACATAAATCTAGATCAAACATTTCAAAAGATGAGGATACCCAACTCATTAGGAAGAGAAACCGTCAAAGTGGGCTAGTCGGTCCCACCGCGAGCCTAATTTCTTGCAGGTCTGGTGGGCAGGCCCGCAGTCTAGGGTTTATGTGACCCTAGCCCGTCTCACGTGGATTGGTAGCCCGGCAGGTTTTTTTTTTTTTTAAAAAAAAAAAAATTAAAACAAAAGAATTTAGAAAAGTGAAAACATATTAAAAATAGGATGTTTTTACGTGTCCAAAAACTAAGAAAAATCACATATAAAAAATGTATTACAAATATTTCATGTATCATAGATGAATGTACTTCATGTTTGTACGTCTAGATAAGATGTACTCCGTTATAAAGTTCATAGTGGATAATTTAGATTTCTTTATTTAAATGTATATCTTATATTATAATAATAATAATAATAATAATAATAATAATAATAATAAGAGATGGGCAGTGAAATTAGTTTGAAAAGGATATAGTAGGACGGGACGGTATTTGATATGGCTACAGCCTACAGGCTAGTGAGGCTACCCCAAGCCTGTTGCAATTTGAAAATGTTGAAAGCAATAGTCGTGAATGAAAATTAATATAAATTAAATATGTAGATTAAAATTATTATTTTGTTAATATTTTTGAGACTAAAATTGACATTTCCTGGTTGTGACATCATAACTATTATTATCTGATTAACCTTGAATCCTATATCGTAGTGTCCTACTCAGAATAAGATACAAACCTTGTTTAAAAATCATAAATCTAATTCCCTCATAATAAATTAATAATAACATTATTTTCTCTCTCTCTCTCTCTTTTTTTTTTTTTTTTTTTTTTAAATGTTATTGTTGTGTGATCTTATACTTTAAGTTAGTTATTGGTTTATATATTATACCAGAAATCTAACCTTATATCTTTGACTCTAATCATAAAGCATTTTCAACTAATAACTAATTTTCAGTAGATATATGTCAAATTAAATAATACTCCGTACTAGTCTTTATGAAGCAAATTACTTGTAAAAACCTCCAAACAATACAAGCAGAGAATGGGGAGGTGAATTGTAGGTAAGGATACATGATCGAATTCTGGCAGTTACATCAATGTGGTGAATTTTTTGTACGCATTAACACTAATCATCCTACTTAATGTGTCGTTAAATTAAACCACCGTGATTTATCCTTCTACTATCCTGTCGAGCTGGGGTGTAAGGGAGCCGGAATTTTGGGGAAAGAGAATAGGGGGAAGGTAAATATGAATAGGGAATTAGAAGTGAAAAAACGTGGTTAGACAGAAGACTATTGTGTTCTGTAGCAATCAATGCTTTATTTGTCTAATTTCATATTTTCATTCATAGGGCATTATTAGGATGAGTTTTTTTTTCTTTTGTATAACTACTTTTCAAAAAGCTAAGAAAAAAAAAGTGCATCTAAGCATTTCATCATTATGATGTTTACTTTCCAACAAAAATAAATGAAAATGTAAAAAATTACAAGTTTTGCTTTGCCAGTAGGGTTTGAATTCAAATTAAAAAAGATACAAAAGAGAAGTGTGAATTTGATCCTGTTGTAAACACTAATGTATAATTATTTGGAGTCTAGTAAACCAGTGGAGACACATAATGCAATTTGCCTCCTCCACCAATGTTCATTATAAGAGTAGTGAAGGGCTCTTAAGTTTGGGGGGTTCAAACTTTTTTTAAACTCAAGCAAAAACGTAACTTTGATTTAAAAAAAAAAAAAAAAACTCACACCTTGTGATCATAGCCACTAACTGAATAAATCAAACCATGAAAGCCAATAGACAGCTTCTATTTGCAATCGAACTTAAAATCTTTAAATTATAGTTATCTAACTAACTCGACTGAAGTTGACTCACTCAAACTAAAACTTAATATTTGAAGAACCATTTTAAAAAAGCTGAAACAAGCACTTAAGTCTCTTGATTTAACTTTTAAAATTACTCAAGTTAAAGACTTGGGCTTTATATGAGAGAAAAAAAAAAAATGAAGGTATCCTATCACACACAAAAGAACTTGTAAATAAAGTCTGAAAGTGATTAATTAGATTCAAGAATAATGGAGTAGCTCAAATCACTAACGTGATTCAGAGTATTAAGTATTGATGGAATGCTAACCTTTAAAAAAAAACCAAAAAAATACTTATATTAAAGGGAATAAATATTGAATACAAAAAGGAATGATAGATATATAACCAAATAAAAGAACCAGCAACCAGCTTGAGAATTTGTGCTCTAGCTAAAATGTGGGCAAACACATCCGTTGATATAATCTACAAATGAAATTGAAGGACACTATATCAAAGTGTCTAGATAATAAACGACAAAATATGGGTATTTATATATAGTGAAAGAATCTAACATGTATAACTAAGTTAGCAATGAAAAGTTGTAATAAAAAAAATTCTGGGACTAGTTATAGCTAAAGAACCAAATCATTTGGAAGCGACCAAATGATTTCTGCTGAAGACCTTTCCAATCTCGAACGATTGTATATACCAAAATATAATTAAGTTAAACTCACTAAGGTGTGTTTGGTTCACACATGAGAATTGAAATAGGTATGGGTATCAAATACTTAGTAATGATAATGAGTTTTGGTGAAAGTATTTTGCACATTTGGTAGTAGGACGAAATGGGAATGATTATTAATAGTTGGGGAAGCGGCTGAAAAGAAAGGGATGAAACCCTTATTTTATTAGGGAATGAGTTTTGCAATTAAGAGTAATCAAAACTCATAGTAATTTTTTAAAAATCTGTCAACCAAATAATAACAATGACTTTGATACTCATTCCTGATAGCTAAACATGTAAACCAAACACACCCTAAGTTATGAACAATAACTTCAATGATTCATTTTAAGTCGTATGTAAAATTATACCACGTGAAATATGCAATACTTATTTTAAAAAAAAAAGTGTAATAATTTTTGTGGGTCTATATAAATGTATTTGTTTTAATTAAACTATATTACATATCTCACATCTGGTGGTGGTGATGATGGTAATAATAATGGAAAATCACTTTTCCCCTCTTGAATTTTTCAAGTTATGAGATTAATAATAATGGAAAATCACTATATTACATATCCAATCATTTATCTTATGATGTAAATTTCATTCATTAGATGTCCATAAGCAAGCTAACTTACCACAAGTTTAAAAAGGAATTTAGTTATACAATCAGATAATGCTTTTATATACATATATACATACATTCATATATATATATATATATATATATATATATATATATATATATATATATATATGTATGTATATATGTACACACACGCATGTGTGTATTTATTTATTTATATGTATGAATGCATATCAATGCTTAAATATTAATAAAATAATTAAATATACACATGTATATTTCATTATATAAACATATAATTTTATTATTATTATTATTGATATTATATTTTTATTATTACAAGAATTAGTTAACAAGGACAAAATTGGAATAATTCAAGGTAATATAAATTTACCTAAGAAAATGTAGGTAATCACATTATCCCCACATCAGGTTTAAGGTAATATAGCATTAAAGTAATTAATCTCATAACTTGAACCAAATAAAGTAATATAGCATTACCAGACTCAGATTACTTAGATAATTTAAGGTTACCTTAACCAAACACCTCCTAAGGGTAACCCCAACTATTGGGTTGGTAACCACAAGGTTTCAAGTTCAACTCTTAGTGACAACAACCTATTAGCATTTTTAGTTTGAGCGGGTCAACTATGAAAAATCTAGGCTAGTTTGGTAATTGTGGTCCTTATCCCGTGCACATTCTTTAGTCTATTAGTCTTCTTGGTTTGAGCTAGACTGATTTACACTTGTGGTCCTTATCCAATGCACATCCTCCTCAAATGAGTATGAATTTTTTTAGTCACTGAAAAAAAAAATCCTAATTAATTTGGAGTACTGGTATAGTATTACTCATAATAACACCCCTGGGAGTGGGGAAAAGCCGGAGTGAAGCTATATTATATATGTGGGCAACAAGAAATATGTGATGTAGAGATTAGATAGTAATTAAAGTTGCGACAAATTGGTCATTATGGGCCATTGTCGATTATGCAGATATCTCATATCTGCCTTTTGAATTTTGGCCTGTTGTCGTCGATGATTGCTGCCTCAGATGTGGGACCAAAACCTATCAGCTTCAACCACGGTGTTAGTTTATAGTAAAACAGTAACCTCATAACTTCATGGTAGGGGTTTGTCATTTGTGCGAAGATTTTGGGGTCAACTCAGATCCGGCCACATAGTACAAACGCAGGCGTACCATTACAATGTACAACCAATATTATTATTATTATTATTAGTATTAAAAAAAAAAAAGGTCACACTTGTGTGAGATCGTCTCACGTATCCTTATTCGTGAGACGGGTCGGGTCGGGTCAAAGCATCATGCAAATGTCATACTTATATATGCAAATCTCACACTTATATGCTCAAATATAACACTAATAAAAAATACAATTTTTGTTATTTATAAGAGAAAAAGTAATACATTTTTCATAATAAGTAATGTTGACAAGTGTCTCTCACTTATAAGGGCAAATATAATACTTTTGAGGAAAAATGTAATACTTTTAAATCGAAATGTAAAAGTATTGTATTTTCCCTTAAAAGTATTACATTTACCCTAATAATTAACAAAAATTTTATTCCTGATTAGTATTACATTTGAGCATATAAGTATGACATTTGTGCATATAAGTGTTACATTTACATCTTGACCCGACCCGTCTCATGGTGAGATGGTCTCACACAAGTTTTTGCCTAAAAAAATGCAATAATTTGGATGATTGCTCATCTAAGTAATAAATATTTTATTTCTAATTAAGTATTATATAAGTATTATATTTTATCTTGACCTGATCGTCTTATAGTTCCACACAAGTTTTTGTCATTTGATTATTATCTTAATAAAAGAATAATACATGGACATTCCGTGTAAAAATTCTGGTGGTGTCGGACAGTACGTATTTTGTTGTTGTTACCTATGTGGCGATTATGCAGAAAGTGGTACTCCGCAAATGTCGCTATCCTTATCAACAGGAATCCCAGGTTTGTAACTAACATCACCGAGTCAAGATAAATTCATAAATACATGGAAGATACTAGACAAAATGTTACATACGAAGAATTGTCGTCCGTGCAATTCTCACCCAGTGCCAGTGGTTAGAAATCGTGATTTCAGATTTCAGATTTCATTGGTTTCTCATTTAAAACGCTAAATCTAGCTTTATTGCACATTTGCACCTTTTTTTTTTTTTTTTTTGAATACTACAATCGAACCCTAAACATAGTATCTGCTCAAACAACATGATAATGCCAACATCCTTGATTGGGATGAGACTCGAATCTGAGACCTTCCATTTGCACCATTTTGCACATTTGCACCTAATTCCCATTTTTCTTGTATTTTATTATAGCCTTTTACTTAATTTGATTATCTTAAACTAATATTTAAACTCTGCATTTACATTTTGTAAACATTTTGCCAA
The DNA here is from genome assembly GCF_003576645.1 of Ipomoea triloba. Classification (NCBI taxonomy): domain Eukaryota; kingdom Viridiplantae; phylum Streptophyta; class Magnoliopsida; order Solanales; family Convolvulaceae; genus Ipomoea; species Ipomoea triloba. The sequence continues at coordinate 25,617,769 of NC_044927.1, forward strand.
TACACATGCACTAGTTTTTTTTTATACACGATACATAAAAATAAATGTTCATAATTAGTAATCAATGTTAAAATTATAGTTTTATTGAAATATTTTTTTTAAATAATAATATATAATTTTTATTTAGAAAAAAAACAAGTCATAAAATTTATAATTGTAAAATTTATATTATATTTAAAGGTATTATGAATAATTTGACTAATAATTATGAATTATTATTAATTGTTAAAGTAAATATTTTAGGTATTGTAAATGATTAAATATATTTTTAATAGTATTATATATATATACACTAGTAGAAATTTATAGATATAAGAATAATTTACGCAGAAACAGAATCAGTAGTACTAACTTAATAAGCATAGAATAGAAACATAAATTAATAAGCATAGAAATAGAAACATAAATTTATTAACCTCAATTCATTCTAAGACCTTGTGGTTTAGTGACATCTGGTTGCACTCTTGTGTAGGCGACATCCTTGTACTAGGCGATATTGACTCTTTGTGCTTATTGAGAAAGTAGTTATAAACAGATACTACAACAGAGTCATCAGTACTTTAAAAAAAACCTCAATTCATATTTATAAGTTTTTTATATTTATATTAGATAGATTTTAGATTAGATATTTGTCCTTAATATTTTCTTCAAAAGAGAGGAAATTAAAAATCACTGTTATTTATCCCCTATTAATTTCAGATCAAACGTTGGATCTCGCACTTTACTTTCAACGAAAAAATGAAGCTTTTCACACTATTCGCTCTGTTCTTCTTCTTCGCCGGCATAATCACTACGCCCACTTCTGCGCACGAGAAACATTTCATCAAACACCTTCCGGCCCCGCCCGGCGAAGCTCCGAAGCAGTATTTCGAAGTCACTCGCCCCTTGGCCGTCACTAACCAGCCCCCATCATGCACCCTACCGCTTCTCACTCACAGCTTCTGCGACACGAAAGGCCAACCGCCGGTGACGGCGGAGTACTCCCCGCCGGCGGAGTGCTGCTGGACGGATGTGGTCCTGGAGTTCCAAGCCGCCTGCAAGAGCGATCAGGAAGATCGCATCGCCGCCGTGTGGCTTGACGGAGTGGAGCTTCTCCGCACCACCACTCCCCAGCCGGGGTCTAGCGGCGTCTACTGGAAGGTGAGTAAGGACGTCACCAAATACTCCTCTTTGCTGAACAGCAAAGAGATCTCTCTCGCGGTGATGCTGGAGAATTCGGTCAACGACGTTTTCACCGGAGCGTTCGACGTCAACGTTACTTTCGTCTACTACGATTCTAAAGGCGCGGCGGCGCTCGGAAACTGCGTTCGCAGTTCCGAGACGGTTGAGGAAAATCCGATCGCTATGACGGTGGACAAACCGATGAATCCGCCGGTGGTTCCAGATGACGGACCGGCAGATTCGATCATTCCGATCTCGGCGAAAGGAGAACACGGATTTTGGTTCTCAATTCAAACCGATTCGCAAGTGGTTTCAAAGGAAGTTACGATTCCTCAGAACGCATACAAAGCTACAGTGGAAATATACGCAACTTCACACGGAAACGATGAGTTTTGGTACTCACACCCTCCAGATTCATACGCAAAAACTAACAATTTGAATGCAGAGAACGGGAACGGAGCTTACCGGGAAGTCCTGGTGACGATCGACGGGAGCTTGGTGGGCGCACTGGTTCCATTCCCGGTGATCTACGCCGGCGGAATCAATCCCTTGTTCTGGGATCCGGTGGTCTCAATTGGGGCTTTCGACGTTCCATCTTACGAAATCGATTTGACGCCATTCCTCGCCCTACTGCTCGACGGAAAGCCGCACAAAATAGGGTTCAGCGTAGCGAATTCCGTCCCGTACTGGCTTGTGGGCGGGAATCTGCACCTGTGGTTAGAACACGGCACGGAGAAAATCGAGGCGGGAGTTATCGACACGGAAGCCCCAAAGTTCAAGCTGGAGCTTTCTACTGAGTTCAAAGGACTGGATGGCTCCTTCAAGGTTGAAATGGAGAGGAATAGCGAGTACGCGGGGTGGGTGAAATCCAAAAAGGGAAACCTCACTTATTCCATTAAACAGGAATTGAAGTTGGAGAACGAGATCAAGTACGAAAACGACGCTAGACACAAGAAGATGGAGCAGAAAATCAAGGACGAAGTTGAAACCAGAGTTACAGGGGAAAGAGGCAAACAAATCTCCCAGATAAAAATCAAGAGGAAATTCCCGTTAAAACTGGTCACCAAAAAGGAGATCGGGAACGAGGCAAATTCCAGCTCGCTAAGAACTGAGTTAGAGAACGAGTGGAGCGTTAAGGTGAGCGGAGATTTCAACAGTAAAGTGTCAAACAGCCAGGAATGCAGTGGAATGTTGGGTGTTGAGGGCAACTTCGTCCTCTCCGGTACAGCGACGATGGAGCAATCGTACACCTACAAAGATGACAATAACTGCTATAGCCGAAAGGTTTCGGTTGCTGATATGAACCTTGTTGACGACAAAGCCAACCTTCTTTGCACCTCTTCCCAGCCGTCTTCCCAGCTGGGACGAAGACTCTTATAAGCTCTGATGCTTCTTCGCCTTCATCGTTGCGCAGTTTCTATGTCCTGTATCCCACTAGCTTTTGGCATGTCAAGTACTTGTGAAATTGGTTTTCCTGTGCTGCTGTAAATTTTATAATAAGAATGTAGTCTGATAAGAGTGTTTTTGGTTGTGAGTGTCATATGTTTTGGCATTTTGTCGCAATGTTTAGTGTACTTCTGATGCTTTGTACGGAGTATCACGTTTTTGGGTATGAAATAGCCACCTCTGAGTTTTGATTCATGTGCAGATTCAATTTCTACTGTAACAACAGGACAAGAAAAGGAAACTATACAGAACAAAATGTTGGGAAATAATTACCAAAAGATCAATGATTATGCAAAGCTGCGGCATCTGGACACAATAGAATGCAGAAATGCACAACATATGTGCAGATAAACAGCTCCAGAATGTGTTTCTTGTCAGCGAGGCATTGTAAAACTGCTAAATGAATACATGAACAGGTAATTATAAAAAAAAAATTAAAAAAAAAATGCCTGACAAAATTCAAAATTGTATACATCCACCCGGTAGTATGGAGAGTGCTGCATCAATATTGGAAGTGTATCTTCTGAGTTGTGGATTAAACGGAGTCTTCAATCTGTTATGCCATGTCCCGAGTTTTCCACATCAATTTCTCCCATCCCTGTATCTTCTTCCTCCTCACTATCTTCATCACCGCTGACCTCCTCATTCTCACGGGTTAGCTTAGCCATCTGTTCAGCAAGGAGTTTATCCTCCCTTTCACTCACCTGCGATGGAAATAGAGATACTCATTGCAAAAAGTAAATATAATGAAATAAGACAATAAATAAATCCAATATTTCAATACTAGGAGTGTTTTTCTTTTCTTTTGATTGAGCAAATAAACAGTTATTGAGTACGTCAGGGAAATCACAGCAACTCACCGCTCTAGGAGCCTCCTTCACAGTGAGTTTTCCCTTATGACGCTCGATTTCCTCATTGCAAGCTACAATTGCTTGATTAAGGACAGTTATGCCTTGCTCCTGCAGTAGGAAATAGAGCACACCATGAGTCACGTAAAAACATTGGATGTAGGAAAATCAACATGAATATATGACACAGCTAGCAGCCAACAAACAAATGAAAAATGCCCATATTACACCAGTAAATCCAGATCACATATATTCGGCATGAAATGGCTTCACAAATGTGCACATTACTATTTTAATGCTCAATATAGGAGCAATTGACATTATATATCAATACTAGGCAATAGTAGGTCAAGTTTTGATAAGAAGGGAAGGAGCTGGCACATTAGAAAATGAAGGAAAGTACAGCATGAGAGAAACAGCTGAAGAGATGTGGCAGTAGAGCTGTTCAAGTGCTGACTTTATTAACACTGAATTCTACATAGACAAAACAAAGAATCTGTGGGGTTGAAAGTAATATAACATCCATAGGCACTTCTTTCTGGGGGTGGGGGGAGTATGTTTGGCAGTGGAGAACTGAACTAAAAATATCTACACGATAAAGTTCAAGAATAAAAATTTTACAAATGAAGCAAACTGAAGAAGAGGCAGAAGAAGGTTAGCATATAAGACTTGATGCCCATGACTGTATATACACATCTATTTAAGAAATAGAGAAAAGTATGTCTACTTTTTGTTCCAGAGTATCTGTCAAGGTCTGCTTTCATTCTACATTCCCCACTTAACTTAGGATATATCCAGGCTACTAAACAATGCCTATGCACAAGAGCTAATACCTTGTCAAGAGTCTGAGTGTTGAGAACATATGCTGGAGGGGCGACAAGTTTAATTTTAACAGGGCAATCCTTATTACCAGCAGCTTCAGCTTTACGCATTGCTTCCTGAATTGTAAAAATGAAAAAAATAAAATAAAATAAAATAAATCAATTTTAGGTAACATACACTATATTGCTACTTTTAAAAACTAAATACATCTGGTTAACACGGCAATGAGAATGCAAAAGGAAAAACCTTAATGTGAAGAACACCATCAAATTGAAAACATTTCATCTCAATATCAGCCCGAATCTTCAGTGGCTGTGGTGTCATTCTTCTCCTAATATTTTTTACCAAAGAATCTTTAACTTCCTCTGATAGTGCAGGAACCACCTTAGTTACCTAAAAGAATAATAACATGATATAATCTCATTTACCATCAATGCAAAAAAGTAGTCATATCAACATCACAAAAAGCAAAGATTACCTCCTTCCCATCAGGGCCAACATCTTTAACTTCGCGGGTGAGGGAATTTAGAACAGAATCTGGATCATTAACAACCAGCTTGAATGCCTGGAAGCAAACCAAAAAACATACAAGTAACAAATGTTACAAATATTTATTAACTAGTAGATAGCAAACAGAATCTTTGAACATTGATGCTAACTCAGTGACTCTCACCTCAAAAGCATGACCATATTTTCTATATAAAGGCCAACCAACATGGATGTAAAGATCCTGCAATTATAAGTAAAGTTGATTACTACATATTCTTATATAAAACTGTGTGTATAACCATGCAGCATTGAAACAAGGCCTCAACATCAATTCAGAAAGTAGATAATGCACACAGAGGAGCAACCTAACTGGAACCATATTTTTCAAACTTAACCCAATTAAGCTAACCAAGTGTAGTTGAATACAAACACATATAAATATAAGCTCACTTCCAAAGAAGAACTAGAAACTGATAGGGCATGTATGCAAGGAAGAGCAATTCCTTATGCATGCTCCCGGCCTTCAAAAATGGATTTCCTTCAGATTTCCAACTTTCAAATGAAGATAAACCAAATCCACACCAAAAAAGCTATAAGAATTAAGTAGCACATTCATAGAGCAAAGCTACATAGGTTTAGGTTTCACAAAACTCCTCATAAATCTTCAAAAAGTGTTATAACAATGGCTTATAACGCTTGTTAAACAAGCTAAATAACTTCTAACAAGGAATTCCTCATGTAATAAAAGGGTTTAAGAGTGTTTATGCGGAAATTCATATCAAGCCTACTTAATCATTCCTACTTCTGAAAATTAAATTGCAAATGCTTAATGCTCCTCGAAATTACAGAGTCCAGGCACCTCATATTAAATCACATTCTAAATTCCTGGTCTCAGCCAGCCATCGCATAGCTATCGGCAAATACAAAGGAAGATTGAGCTAACCTCGAGATCGATTTGCATGGTTTCCGCGACATGGCGCATAATGGAGTGAACAAGCTTGCTCTTATTATACCTCTCTTCACAAGCCTGAATATCCTCCTCGGAGACCCGGCGTTTGCTGAGATCGATGTAACCCTTCTCCTTGTCAACTCGAAGGACCATAACGGGTTCGATTCGGCCCACCTTGATTAAGCTACTGATGCTCCGAATCCGGCGGCGAGAGAGCTCGGAGAAGAGAATCATCCCCTCGATATTGTTGTACTCGAGGAGCGAAACGTAGGCGCCGCTGTCAGCCATACTTTTCACCTGTATCATCACCGCATGGTCCACTTCGGGGTACTTAGCCTCGTACATCCGGCACTCTAAGTTCGGAGTGTTGGTCGCCATGGTCGCTGGACTAGGGTTTGGTCCCTGTGAGGGTTTTTGAGAGACCGGCGATAGAAATGGGGGTTTTTTGAGCAGTGAATTTAGGTGGATAGCCTTGTAAAGACCTTGCTGTCTCTCTAATCTCTATTGCCCTCGCAATTGTTAATTACAGTTAAAATTTCGGCCGTTTAAATGGAGTATTTGTTTGTGACGGGTTATTTTGTTTATGAGTGACAAGCATAAGTGTAACAATTTCTTATTAATTACTCCTTATAGAAATGTTCATGCGCAAACTTAAAAAATTAAGAGTTTAATGGGCTTGAGCATTTTGATGAGGTTCGCCACAGCCCGCAAGTAGGACTACGGCAAATTATTGCATGGACCATGGTCCACACAGCTGTGTGGACCAAAAATAAAAAGTACATTATTTTTGTACTGAAGGTACATTACTTTTGTACTGTAAATACATTATTTGATAGTATATATCAAATAATGTACCTTCAGTACAAAAATAATGTATCCTAAAATAATGTACCTACAGTACAAAAATAATGTACATTCAGTACAAAAATAATGTATTTTTTATTTTTGGTCCACACAACTGGTCCATGCAATAATGATTGTACTACTACATAAACATGTCAATTTAATTTATCGCTTGAGCATTTTTATATTGAATGTACATTATTTGATATTATGGTCCACACAATAATGATTGGACCTGCAATACTAGGTAAATTTAAATGTCACTTTTTTTTACATAAAATGTGTCAAATAGACATCAATTAGGCTCTCAAAATATTTAAAGTTGCAAATTGGTACATAAACATGTCAATTGAGTTCATCAAGGCATAATCACCTGTTAGTGACCTGTAATATCAGGTAAATGTAAATGTCTTTTTTTTTTTTCCATTAAATGTGTCAAATAGGCCATCGAGCTTAAATTGAAAAATCTATTAGGCCCCAAACTTTTTAAAGTTGCAATTAGGTACATAAAAATGTAAATTTAGTTCATCAATTCATAATTACATGTTAGTGACCTGTAATTCCAGGTAATGTAATGTCACTTTTTTGGCATAAAATGTGTCAAATAGGCCGTCGAACTTAAATTGAAAAATCAATGAAGCCCTCAAACTTTTATAAGTATCAATTAGTTACATAAAGATATCAATTTAGTTTATCAAGGCATAATTACCTGTTAGTAACCTGTAATTTCAGGTAAATGTAAATGTCAATTTTTTTTTAGCATAAAATGTGTCTAATAGGCCATCGAATTGTACTTGAAAAATCAATTAGGCCCTCAAACTTTTTAAAGTTGAAATTAGGTACATAAACATGTCAATTTAGTTCATCAAGGCGTAATTACCTGTTAGTGACCTGTAATAACAGGTAAATATAAATGTTACGTGTTTTTTTTTTTTTTTTTTTTTTTTTTTTTTTTGCGTAAAATGAGTCAAACAGACCATCGAACTTTATCTGAAAAATCAATTAAGCCCTCAAACCTTTTAAAGTTGCAATTAGGTACATAAACATGTCAATTTTGTTTATAATGCATAAATACCTGTTAGTGACCTGTAATACCAGGTAAATTTAAATGTCACTTTTTTTGCATAAAATTTTTCAAATATGCATCAACTATAGGCTCTCAAACAATTTAAAGTTGCAATTCAGTACTTAAACATGCCAATTTATTTCATCAAGGCATAATTACCTGTTAGTGACCTGTAATAACAGGTAAATTTAAATGTCACTTTTTTTTTTTGCATAAAATGTGTTAAATAGGCATCAATTAGGCTCTCAAACTTTTTAAAGTTGCAATTAGATACATAAACATGTCAATTTAATTCATCAAGGCATAATTATCTGTTAGTGACCTTTAATACCAGGTAATTGTAGGTGTCACTTTTTTTTTGCATAAAATGTGTCAATAGACATCGAACTTTACCTGAAAAATAAATTAGACCCTCAAACTTTTTTAAAGTTGCAATTATGGACATAAACATGTCAATTTAGTTCGTAAAGGCATAATTACCTGTTAGTAACCTGTAATATCAGGTAAATTTAAATTCCACTTTTTTTTTTTTTTTTTTTTTTGCATAAAATGTGTCAAATAGGCATCCATTAGACTCTCTAACTTTTTAAAGTTGCAATTAAATAAATAAACATGTCAATTTAGTTTATCAAGGCGTAATTACCTATTAGTGACCTGTAATACCAGGTAAATGTAAATGTTACGTGTTTTTTTTTGCGTAAAATGAGTCAAACAGACCATCGAACTTTCTATGAAAAATCAATTAAGCCATCAAACCTTTTAAAGTTGAAATTCGTTACATAAACATGTCAATTTTGTTTATAAGGCATAAACACTTGTTAGTGACCTGTAATACCAAGTAAATGTAAATGTCATTTTTTTTTTTGCATAAAATGTGTCAAACAGACCATCAAACATTATTTGAAAATCAATTAAACTCTCAAAACTTTTAAAGTTGCAATTAGATACATAAACATGTCAATATAGTTTATAAGGCATAATTACCTGTTAGTGACCTGTAATATCAGGTAAATTTAAATGTCACTTTCTTTTTGCATAAAATGTGTCAAATAGGAATCCGTTAGGCTCTCAAACTATTTAAAGTTGAAATTTGGTACTTAAACATGCCAATTTATTTCATCAAGGCATAATTACCTGTTAGTGATCTATAATAACAGGTAAATGTAAATATCACTTTTTAAGCATAAAATGTGTTAAATAGGTCATCGAACTTTACCCGAAATATCAATTATGACCTAAAACTTTTTAATGTTGCAATTAGGTACATAAACATGTCAATTTAGTTTATCAAGGCATAATTACCCGTTAGTGACCTGTAATACCAGGTAAATGCAAATGTCACTTTTTTTTTTTTTTTGCATAAAATGTGTCAAAGAGACCATCGAACTTTATCTGAAAAATCAATTAAGCTCTCAAACCTTTTAAAGTTGCAATTAGGTACATAACATGTCAATTTAGTTTATAAGGCATAATTACTTGTTAGTGACCTGTAATACCAGGTAAATGTAAATGTCACTTTTTTTTTAGCATAAAATGTGTCAAACAGACTATCGAACTTTATCTGAAAAATCAATTAAGCACTCAATCCTTTTAAAGTTGGAATTTGGTACGTAAATATGTCAATTTAATTTATAAGGCATAATTACCTGTTACTGACCTGTAATACCAGGTAATTTAAATGTCACTTATTTTTGCATAAAATGTGTCAAATATGCATCAATTAGGCTCTCAAACTATTTAAATTTGCAATTTGGTCTTTAAACATGCAAATTTATTTCATCAAGGCATAGTTACCTGTTAGTGACCTGTAATAACAGGTAAATGTAAATGTTACCTTTTAAGCATAAAATGTGTTAAATAGGCCATCGAACTTTACCCAAAATATCAATTAGGACCTAAAACTTTTTCATGTTGCAATTAGGTACATAAACATGTAAATTTAGTTCATCACGGCGTAATTACCTATTAGTGACCTGTAACACCAAGTAAATATAAATGTCACTTTTTTTTTTTGCATAAAATGTGTCAAACAGACGATCAAACGTTATTTGAAAATCAATTAAGCCCTCAAAACTTTTAAAGTTGCAATTAGATACATAAACTTGTCAATATAGTTTATAAGGCATAATTATCTGTTAGTGACATGTAATACCAGGTAAATTTAAATGTCACTTTCTTTTTGCATAAAATGTGTCAAATAGGCATCAGTTAGGCTCTCAAACTATTTAAAGTTGCAATTTGGTACTTAAACATGCCAATTTATTTCATCAAGGCATAATTACCTGTTAGTGACCTATAATAACAGGTAAATGTAAATGTCAATTTTTTGGCACAAAATGTGTGAAATAGGCCATCGAACTTTACCTGAAATATCAATTAGGACCTAAAACTTTTTAACGTTGCAATTAGGTACATAAACATGTAAATTTAGTTTATCAAGGCGTAATTACCTGTTAGTGACCTGTATTACCAGGTAAATGTAAATGTCACTTCTTTTTTTTTTTTTTGCATAAAATGTGTTTATGAGACCATCGAACTTTATCTGAAAAATCAATTATGCTCTCAAACCTTTTAAAGTTGAAATTAGGTACAAAAACATGTCAATTTAGTTTATAAGGCATAATTACTTGTTAGTGACCTGTAAAAGCAGGTAAATTTAAATGTCACTTTTTTTTTTTTGCATAAAATGTGTCAAATATGCATCAATTAGGCTCTCAAACTATTTAAAGTTGCAATTTAGGACATAAACATGACAATTTATTTCATCAAGGCATAATTACCTGTTAGTGACCTGTAGTAACAGGTAAATGTAAATGTCTATTTTTTGGCACAAAATGTGTGAAATAGGCAATCGAACTTTACCTGAAATATCAATTAGGACCTAAAACTTTTTAATGTTGCAATTAGGTATATAAACATGTAAATTTAGTTTATCAAGGCGTAATTACCTGTTAGTGACCTGTAATACCAGGTAAATGTAAATATAACTTTTTTTTTTTTTTTGCATAAAATGTGTCAAACAGACCATCAAAGTTTATCTGAAAAATCAATTAAGCCCTCAAACCTTTTAAAGTTGCAATTAGGTACATAAACATGTCAATTTAGTTTATAAGGTACAATTAGCTGTTAGTGACCTGTAATACCAGGTAAATTTAAATGTCACTTATTTTTGCATAAAATGTGTCAAATATCCATCAATTAGGCTCTCAAACTATTTAAAGTTGCAATTTGGTACTTAAACATGCAAATTTATTTCATCAAGGCATAATTACCTGTTAGTGACCTGTAATAACAGGTAAATGTAAATGTCAATTTTTATGCATAAAATGTTTTAAATAGGTCATCGAACTTCACCCGAAATATCAATTATGACCTAAAACTTTGTAATGTTGCAATTAGGTACATAAACATGTCAATTTAGTTTATTAAGGCGTAATTACCTGTTAGTGACCTGTAATACCAGGTAAATGTAAATATCACTTCTTTTTTTTTTTATTGCATAAAATGTGTCAAAGAGACCATCGAACTTTATCTGAAAAATCAATTAAGCCATTAAACCTTTTAAAGTTGAAATTAGGTACATAAACATGTCAATTTAGTTTATAAAGCATAATTACCTGTTAGTGACCTGTAATACCAAGTAAATTTAAATGTCACTTATTTTTGCATAAAATGTGTCAAATATCCATCAATTACGCTCTCAAACTATTTAAAGTTGCAATTTGGTACTTAAACATGCAAATTTATTTCATCAAAGACATAATTACCTGTTAGTGATCTGTAATAACATGTAAATGTAAATGTCAATTTTTATGCATAAAATGTTTTAAATAGGTCATCGAACCTCACCCGAAATATCAATTATGACCTAAAACTTTTTAATGTTGCAATTAGGTACATAAACATGTAAATTTAGTTCATCAAGGCGTAATTACCTGATAGTGACCTGTAATACCAGGTAAATGTAAATCTTACGTGTTTTTTTTTGCGTAAAACGAGTCAAACAGACCATCGAACTTTATCTAAAAAATCAATTAAGCCATCAATCCTTTTAAAGTTGCAATTAGGTACATAAACATGTCAATATAGTTTATAAGGCATAATTACCTGTTAGTGACCTGTAATACCAGGTAAATTTAAATGTCACTTTTTTTTGCATAAAATGTGTTAAATAGGCATCAATTAGGCTCTCAAAATATTTAAAGTTGCAATTTGGTACTTAAACATGCCAATTTATTTAATCAAGGCATAATTACCTGTTAGTGACCTGTAATACCAGGTAAATTTAAATGTCACTTTTTTTTGCATAAAATGTGTTAAATAGGCATCAATTAGGCTCTCAAAATATTTAAAGTTGCAATTTGGTACTTAAACATGCCAATTTATTTAATCGAGGCATAATTACCTGTTAGTGATCTGTAATAACAGGTAAATGTAAATGTCACTTTTTAAGCATGAAATGTATTAAGTAGGTCATCGAACTTTACCCGAAATATCAATTATGACCTAAAACTTTGTAATGTTGCAATTAGGTACATAAACATGTCAATTTAGTTTATCAAGGCGTAATTACCTGTTAGTGACCTGTAATACCAGGTAAATGTAAATATCACTTTTTTTTTTTGCGTAAAATGTGTCAAAGAGACCATCGAACTTTATCTGAAAAATCAATTAAGCCCTCAAACCTTTTAATAGTGAAATTAGGTACATAAACATGTCAATTTAGTTTATAAAGCATAATTAGCTGTTAGTGACCTGTAATACCAGGTAAATTTAAATGTCACTTTTTTTTTTTTGCATAAAATGTTTCAAATATGCATCAATTAGGCTCTCAAACTATTTAAAGTTGCAATTTGGGACATAAACATGACAATTTATTTCATCAAGGCATGATTACCTGTTAGTGACCTGTAATAACAGGTAAATGTAAATGTCAATTTTTTGGCACAAAATGTGTGAAATAGGCAATCGAACTTTACCTGAAATATCAATTAGGACCTAAAACTTTTTAATGTTGCAATTAGGTACATAAACATGAAAATTTAGTTCATCAAGGCGTAATTACCTGATAGTGACCTGTAATACCAGGGAAATGTAAATCTTACGTGTTTTTTTTGCGTAAAACGAGTCAAACAGACCATCGAACTTTATCTAAAAAATCAATTAAGCCATCAAACCTTTTAAAGTTGCAATTAGGTACATAAACATGTCAATTTAGTTTATAAGGCATAATTAGCTGTTAGTGACCTGTAATACCAGGTAAATTTAAATGTCACTTATTTTTGCATAAAATGTGTCAAATATCCATCAATTAGGCTCTCAAACTATTTAAAGTTGCAATTTGGTACTTAAACATGCAAATTTATTTCATCAAATGCATAATTACCTGTTAGTGACCTGTAATAACAGGTAAATGTAAATGTCAATTTTTATGCATAAAATGTTTTAAATAGGTCATCGAACTTCACCCGAAATATCAATTACGATCTAAAACTTTTTAATGTTGCAATTAGGTACATAAACATGTAAATTTAGTTCATCAAGGCGTAATTACCTGATAGTGACCTGTAATACCAGGTAAATGTAAATCTTACGTGTTTTTTTTGCGTAAAACGAGTCAAACAGACCATCGAACTTTATCTAAAAAATCAATTAAGCCATCAAACCTTTTAAAGTTGCAATTAGGTACATAAACATGTCAATATAGTTTATAAGGCATAATTACCTGTTAGTGACCTGTAATACCAGGTAAATTTAAATGTCACTTTTTTTTGCATAAAATGTGTTAAATAGGCATCAGTTAGGCTCTCAAACTATTTAAAGTTTCAATTTGGTACTTAAACATGCCAATTTATTTTCATCGAGGCATAATTACCTGTTAGTGATCTGTAATAACAGGTAAATGTAAATGTCACTTTTTAAGCATGAAATGTATTAAGTAGGTCATCGAACTTTACCCGAAATATCAATTATGTCCTAAAACTTTTTAATGTTGCAATTAGGTACATAAACATGTCAATATAGTTTATAAGGCATAATTACCTGTTAGTGACCTGTAATACCAGGTAAATGTAAATATCACTTCTTTTTTTTTTTTTTTTTTTTTTTTTGCATAAAATGTGTCAAATATCCATCAATTAGGCTCTCAAACTATTTAAAGTGGCAATTTGGGACTTAAACATGCAAATTTATTTCATCAAGGCATAATTACCTGTTAGTGACCTGTAATACCAGGTAAATGTAAATATCACTTCTTTTTTTTTTTTTTTTTTTTTTTTTGCATAAAATGTGTCAAACAGACCATCAAAGTTTATCTGAAAAATCAATTAAGCCCTCAAACCTTTTAAAGTTGCAATTAGGTACATAAACATGTCAATTTAGTTTATAAGGCATAATTAGCTGTTAGTGACCTGTAATACCAGGTAAATTTAAATGTGACTTATTTTTGCATAAAATGTGTCAAATATCCATCAATTAGGCTCTCAAACTATTTAAAGTTGTAATTTGGTACTTAAACATGCAAATTTATTTCATCAAGACATAATTACCTGTTAGTGACATGTAATAACAGGTAAATGTAAATGTCAATTTTTATGCATAAAATGTTTTAAATAGGTCATCGAACTTCACCCGAAATATCAATTANCTCAAACCTTTTAAAGTTGCAATTAGGTACATAAACATGTCAATTTAGTTTATAAGGCATAATTAGCTGTTAGTGACCTGTAATACCAGGTAAATTTAAATGTGACTTATTTTTGCATAAAATGTGTCAAATATCCATCAATTAGGCTCTCAAACTATTTAAAGTTGCAATTTGGTACTTAAACATGCAAATTTATTTCATCAAGACATAATTACCTGTTAGTGACATGTAATAACAGGTAAATGTAAATGTCAATTTTTATGCATAAAATGTTTTAAATAGGTCATCGAACTTCACCCGAAATGCATAAAATGTTTTAAATAGGTCATCGAACTTCACCCGAAATATCAATTATGTTTTAAATAGGTCATCGAACTTCACCCGAAATATCAATTACGACCTAAAACTTTTTAATGTTGCAATTAGGTACATAAACATGTAAATTTAGTTCATCAAGGCGTAATTACCTGATAGTGACCTGTAATACCAGGTAAATGTAAATCTTACGTGTTTTTTTTGCGTAAAACGAGTCAAACAGACCATCGAACTTTATCTAAAAAATCAATTAAGCCATCAAACCTTTTAAAGTTGCAATTAGGTACATAAACATGTCAATATAGTTTATAAGGCATAATTACCTGTTAGTGACCTGTAATACCAGGTAAATTTAAATGTCACTTTTTTTTTTGCATAAAATGTGTTAAATAGGCATCAGTTAGGCTCTCAAAATATTTAAAGTTGCAATTTGGTACTTAAACATGCCAATTTATTTCATCGAGTCATAATTACCTGTTAGTGATCTGTAATAACAGGTAAATGTAAATGTCACTTTTTAAGCATAAAATGTATTAAATAGGTCATCGAACTTTACCCGAAATATCAATTATGACCTAAAACTTTTTAATGTTGCAATTAGGTACATAAACATGTCAATTTAGTTAATCTAGGCGTAATTACCTGTTAGTGACCTGTATTACCAGGTAAATGTAAATGTCACTTCTTTTTTTTTTTTTTTTTTTTTTTTT
>NC_044927.1:25633235-25659553 GCF_003576645.1 Ipomoea triloba
AATTAGGTACATAAACATGTCAATTTAGTTTATAAGGCATAATTACCTGTTAGTGACCTGTAATACCAGGTAAATTTAAATGTCACTTATTTTTGCATAAAATGTGTCAAATATCCATCAATTAGGCTCTCAAACTATTTAAAGTTGCAATTTGGTAATTAAAGATGCAAATTTATTTTATCAAGGCATAATTACCTGTTAGTGACCTTTAATAACAGGTAAATGTAACTGTCAATTTTTAAGCATAAAATGTTTTAAATAGGTCACCGAACTTCATCCGAAATATCAATTATGACCTAAAACTTTTTAATGTTGCAATTAAGTACATAAACATGTCAATTTAGTTCATCAAGGCGTAATTACCTGTTTGTGACCTGTAATACCAAGTAAATGTAAATGTTACGTGTTTTTTTTAGCGTAAAATGAGTCAAACAGACCATCGAACTTTCTATGAAAAATCAACTAAGCCATCAAACCTTTTAAAGTTGCAATTAGGTACATAAACATGTCAATTTTGTTTATAAGGCATAAATACCTGTTAGTGACCTGTAATATCAGATAAATTTAAATGTCACTTATTTTTGCATAAAATGTGTCAAATATCCATCAATTAGGCTCTCAAACTATTTAAAGTTGCAATTTGGTACTTAAACATGCAAATTTATTTTATCAAGACATAATTACCTGTTAGTGACCTGTAATAACAGGTAAATGTAAATGCCAATTTTTATGCATAAAATGTTTTAAATAGGTCATCGAACTTCACCCGAAATATCAATTATGACCTAAAACTTTTTTAATGTTGCAATTAGGTACATAAACATGTAAATTTAGTTTATCAAGGCGTAATTACCTGATAGTGACCTGTAATATCAGGCAAATGTAAATCTTACGTGTTTTTTTTGCGTAAAACGAGTCAAACAGACCATCGAACTTTATCTAAAAAATCAATTAAGCCATCAAACCTTTTAAAGTTGCAATTAGGTACATAAACATGTCAATATAGTTTATAAGGCATAATTACCTGTTAGTGACCTGTAATACCAGGTAAATTTAAATGTCACTTTTTTTTGCATAAAATGTGTTAAATAGGCATCAGTTAGGCTCTCAAAATATTTAAAGTTGCAATTTGGTACTTAAACATGCCAATTTATTTAATCGAGGCATAATTACCTGTTAGTGATCTGTAATAACAGGTAAATGTAAATGTCACTTTTTAAGCATAAAATGTGTTAAATAGGTCTTCGAACTTTACCCGAAATATCAATTATGACCTAAAACTTTTTAATGTTGCAATTAGGTACATAAACATGTCAATTTAGTTTATCAAGGCGTAATTACCTGTTAGTGACCTGTAATACCAGGTAAATTTAAATGTCACTTATTTTTGCATAAAATGTGTCAAATATCCATCAATTAGGCTCTCAAACTATTTAAAGTTGCAATTTGGTACTTAAACATGCAAATTTATTTCATCAAGGCAAAATTACCTGTTATTGACCTGTAATAACAGGTAAATGTAAATGTCAATTTTTAAGCATAAAATGTTTTAAATAGGTCATCGAACTTCACCCGAAATATCAATTATGACCTAAAACTTTTTAATGTTGCAATTAGGTACATAAACATGTCAATTTAATTTATAAGGCATAATTACCTGTTAGAGACCTGTAATACCAAGTAAATGTAAACGTTACGTGTTTTTTTTTTGCGTAAAATGAGTCAAACAGACCATCGAACTTTATCTGAAAAATCAATTAAGCCATCAAACCTTTTAAAGTTGCAATTAGGTAAATAAACATGTCAATTTTGTTTATAAGGCATAAATACCTGTTAGTGACCTCTAATACCAGGTAAATTTAAATGTCACTTTCTTTTTGCATAAAATGGGTCAAATAGGCATCCGTTAGGCTCTCAAACTATTTAAAGTTGAAATTTGGTACTTAAACATGCAAATTTATTTCATCAAGGCATAATTACCTGTTAGTGATCTGTAATAAAAGGTAAATGTAAATGTCACTTTTTAAGCATAAAATGTATTAAATAGGTCATCAAACTTTACCCGAAATATCAATTATGACCTAAAACTTTGTAATGTTGCAATTAGGTACATAAACATGTCAATTTAGTTTATCAAGACGTAATTACCTGTTAGTGACCTGTAATACCAGGTAAATGTAAATATCACTTCTTTTTTTTTTTTTTTTTTTTTTTTTTGNTGTAATACCAGGTAAATGTAAATATCACTTCTTTTTTTTTTTTTTGCGTAAAATGTGTCAAAGAGACCATCGAACTTTATCTGAAAAATCAATTAAGCCCTCAAACCTTTTAATATTGAAATTAGGTACATAAACATGTCAATTTAGTTTATAAAGCATAATTACCTGTTAGTGACCTGTAATACCAGGTAAATTTAAATGTCACACTTTTTTTTTGCATAAAATGTGTCAAATATGCTTCAATTAGGCTCTCAAATATTTAAAGTTGCAATTTGGTACTTAAACATGCCAATTTATTTCATCAAGGCATGATTACCTGTTAGTGACCTGTAATAACAGGTAAATGTAAATGTCACTTTTTAAGCATAAAATGTGTTAAATAGGTCTTCGAACTTTACCCGAAATATCAATTATGACCTAAAACTTTTTAATGTTGCAATTAGTTACATAAACATGTCAATTTAGTTAATCAAGGCGTAATTACCTGTTAGTAACCTGTATTACCAGGTAAATGTAAATGTCACTTTTTTTTTTTTTTTTTTTTTTTTGCATAAAATGTGTCAAAGAGACCATCGAACTTTATCTGAAAAATCAATTAAGCCCTCAAACCTTTTAAAGTTGAAATTAGGTACATAAACATGTCAATTTAGTTTATAAAGCATAATTACCTGTTAGTGACCTGTAATAACATGTAAATTTAAATGTCACTTATTTTTGCATAAAATGTGTCAAATATCCATCAATTAGGCTTTCAAACTATTTAAAGTTGCAATTTGGTACTTAAACATGCAAATTTATTTCATCAAGGCATAATTACCTGTTAGTGACCTGTAATAACAGGTAAATGTAAATGTCAATTTTTATGCATAAAATGTTTTAAATAGGTCATCGAACTTCCACCGAAATATCAATTATGACCTAAAACTTTTTAATGTTGCAATTAGGTACATAAACATGTAAATTTAGTTCATCAAGGCGTAATTACCTGATAGTGACTTGTAATACCAGGTAAATGTAAATCTTACGTGTTTTTTTTTGCGTAAAACGAGTCAAACAGACCATCGAACTTTATCTAAAAAATCAATTAAGCCATCAAACCTTTTAAAGTTGCAATTAGGTACATAAACATGTCAATATAGTTTATAAGGCATAATTACCTGTTAGTGACCTGTAATACCAGGTAAATTTAAATGTCACTTTTTTTTGCATAAAATGTGTTAAATAGGCATCAGTTAGGCTCTCAAACTATTTAAAGTTGCAATTTGGTACTTAAACATGCCAATTTATTTCATCAAGACATGATTACCTGTTAGTGACCTGTAATAACAGGTAAATGTAAATGTCACTTTTTAAGCATAAAATGTGTTAAATAGGTCTTCGAACTTTACCCGAAATATCAATTATGACCTAAAACTTTTTAATGTTGCAATTAGGTACATAAACATGTCAATATAGTTTATAAGGCATAATTACCTGTTAGTGACCTGTAATACCAGGTAAATTTAAAAGTCACTTTTTTTTTGCATAAAATGTGTTAAATAGGCATCAGTTAGGCTCTCAAACTATTTAAAGTTGCAATTTGGTACTTAAACATGCCAATTTATTTCATCGAGGCATAATTACCTGTTAGTGATCTGTAATAACAGGTAAATGTAAATGTCACTTTTTAAGCATAAAATATATTAAGTAGGTCATCGAACTTTACCCGAAATATCAATTATGACCTAAAACTTTGTAATGTTGCAATTAGGTACATAAACATGTCAATTTAGTTTATCAAGGCGTAATTACCTGTTAGTGTCCTGTAATACCAGGTAAATGTAAATATCACTACTTTTTTTTTTTTTTTTTTTGCGTAAAATGTGTCAAAGAGACCATCGAACTTTATCTGAAAGATCGATTAAGTCCTCAAACCTTTTAAAGTTGAAATTAGGTACATAAACATGTCAATTTAGTTAATCAAGGCGTAATTACCTGTTAGTGACCTGTAATACCAGGTAAATTTAAATGTCACTTTTTTTTTTTTGCATAAAATGTGTCAAATATGCTTCAATTAGGCTCTCAAATATTTAAAGTTGCAATTTGGTACTTAAACATGCCAATTTATTTCATCAAGGCATGATTACCTGTTAGTGACCTGTAATAACAGGTAAATGTAAATGTCACTTTTTAAGCATAAAATGTGTTAAATAGGTCATCGAACTTTACCCGAAATATCAATTATGACCTAAAACTTTGTAATGTTGCAATTAGATACATAAACATGTCAATTTAGTTTATCAAGGCGTAATTACCTGTTAGTGACCTATAATACCAAGTAAATGTAAATATTACTTCTTTTTTTTTTTTTTTTTGCATAAAATGTGTCAAAGAGACCATCGAACTTTATCTGAAAAATCAATTCAGCCCTCAAACCTTTTAAAGTTGAAATTAGGTACATAAACATGTCAATTTAGTTTATAAACCATAATTACCTGTTAGTGACCTGTAATACCAGGTAAACTTAAATGTCACTTTTTTTTTTGAATAAAATGTGTCAAATATGCTTCAATTAGGCTCTCAAATATTTAAAGTTGCAATTTGGTACTTAAACATGCCAATTTATTTCATCAAGACATGATTACCTGTTAGTGACCTGTAATAACAGGTAAATGTAAATATCACTTTTTAAGCATAAAATGTGTTAAATAGGTCTTCGAACTTTACCCGAAATATCAATTATGACCTAAAACTTTTTAATGTTGCAATTAGTTACATCAATTATGACCTAAAACTTTTTAATGTTGCAATTAGTTACATAAACATGTCAATTTAGTTAATCAAGGCGTAATTACCTGTTAGTAACCTGTATTACCAGGTAAATGTAAATGTCACTTTTTTTTTTTGTTGCATAAAATGTGTCCAAGAGACCATCGAACTTTATCTGAAAAATCAATTATGCCCTCAAACCTTTTAAAGTTGAAATTAGGTACAAAAACATGTCAATTTAGTTTATAAGGCATAATTACTTGTTAGTGACCTGTAATACCAGGTAAATTTAAATGTCACTTTTTTTTTGCATAAAATGTGTCAAATATGCATCAATTAGGGTCTCAAACTATTTAAAGTTGCAATTTGGGACTTAAACATGACAATTTATTTCATCAAGGCATAATTACCTGTTAGTGACCTGTAATAACAGGTAAGTAAATGTCAATTTTTTGGCACAAAATGTGTGAAATAGGCAATCGAACTTTACCTGAAATATCAATTAGGACCTAAAACTTTTTAATGTTGCAATTAGGTACATAAACATGTAAATCTAGTTTATCAAGGCGTAATTACCTGTTAGTGACCTGTAATACCAGGTAAATGTAAATGTAACTTCTTTTTTTTTTTTTGCATAAAATGTGTCAAACAGACCATCAAATTTTATCTGAAAAATCAATTAAGTCCTCAAACCTTTTAAAGTTGCAATTAGATACATAAACATGTCAATTTAGTTTATAAGGCATAATTACCTGTTAGTGACCTGTAATACCAGGTAAATTTAAATGTCACTTATTTTTGCATAAAATGTGTCAAATATCCATCAATTAGGCTCTCAAACTATTTAAAGTTGCAATTTGGTACTTAAAGATGCAAATTTATTTTATCAAGGCATAATTACCTGTTAGTGACCTGTAATAACAGGTAAATGTAAATGTCAATTTTTAAGCATAAAATGTTTTAAATAGGTCACCGAACTTCATCCGAAATATCAATTATGACCTAAAACTTTTTAATGTTGCAATTAAGTACATAAACATGTCAATTTAGTTCATCAAGGCGTAATTACCTGTTTGTGACCTGTAATACCAAGTAATGTAAATGTTACGTGTTTTTTTTTGCGTAAAATGAGTCAAACAGACCATCGAACTTTCTATGAAAAATCAATTAAGCCATCAAACCTTTTAAAGTTGCAATTAGGTACATAAACATGTTAATTTTGTTTATAAGGCATAAATACCTGTTAGTGACCTGTAATACCAGGTAAATTTAAATGTCACTTTTTTTTTTTGCATAAAATGTGTCAAATATGCATCAATTAGGCTCTCAAACTATTTAAAGTTCCAATTTGGGACTTAAACATGCCAATTTATTTCATCATGGCATAATTACCTGTTAGTGACCTGTAATAACAGGTAAATGTGAATGTCAATTTTTTCCCACAAAATGTGTGAAATAGGCAATCGAACTTTACCTGAAATATCAATTAGGACCTAAAACTTTTTAACGTTGCAATTAGGTACATAAACATGTAAATTTAGTTAATCAAGGCGTAATTACCTGTTAGTGACCTGTAATACCAAGTAAATGTAAATGTCACTTTTTTTTTAGCATAAAATTTGTCAAACAGACCATCGAACTTTATCTGAAAAATCAATTAAGCCCTCAATCCTTTTAAAGTTGGAATTTGGTACATAAACATATCAATTTAATTTATAAGGCATAATTACCTGTTAGTGATTTGTAATACCAGGTAAATTTAAATGTCACTTATTTTTGCATAAAATGTGTCAAATATCCATCAATTAGGCTCTCAAACTATTTAAAGTTGCAATTTGGTACTTAAACATGCAAATTTATTTCATCAAGGCATAATTACCTGTTATTGACCTGTAATAACAGGTAAATGTAAATGTCAATTTTTAAGCATAAAATGTTTTAAATAGGTCATCGAACTTTACCTGAAATATCAATTAGGACCTAAAACTTTATATTGTTGCAATTAGGTACATAAACATGTAAATTTAGTTTATCAAGGCGTAATTACCTGTTAGTGACCTGTAATACCAGGTAAATTTAAATGTCACTTTTTTTTTTTGCATAAAATGTGTTAAATAGGTCATCGAACTTTACCTGAAATATCAATTAGGACCTAAAACTTTATATTGTTGCAATTAGGTACATAAACATGTAAATTTAGTTTATCAAGGCGTAATTATCTGTTAGTGACCTGTAATACCGTGTAAATGTAAATGTAACTTCTTTTTTTTTTTTTGGAATAAAATGTGTCAAACAGACCATCGAGCTTTATCTGAAAAATCAATTAAGCCCTCAAACCTTTTAAAGTTGAAATTAGGTACATAAAGATGTCAATTTAGTTTATCAAGGCGTAATTATCTGTTAGTGACCTGTAATACCGTGTAAATGTAAATGTAACTTCTTTTTTTTTTTTGGAATAAAATGTGTCAAATAGGCATCAATTAGGCTGTCAAACTATTTAAAGTTGCAATTAGGTACATAAAGATGTCAATTTAGTTTATCAAGGCGTAATTATCTGTTAGTGACCTGTAATACCGTGTAAATGTAAATGTAACTTCTTTTTTTTTTTTGGAATAAAATGTGTCAAATAGGCATCAATTAGGCTGTCAAACTATTTAAAGTTGCAATTAGGTACATAAACATGTCAATTTAGTTTATAAGGCATAATTACCTGTTAGTGACCTGTAATACCAGCTAAATTTAAATGTCACTTATTTTTGCATAAAATGTGTCAAATATCCATCAATTAGGCTCTCAAACTATTTAAAGTTGCAATTTGGTACTTAAACATGCAAATTTATTTCATCAAGGCATAATTACCTGTTATTGACCTGTAATAACAGGTAAATGTAAATGACAATTTTTTGGCACAAAATGTGTGAAATAGGCCATCGAACTTTACCTGAAATATCAATTAGGACCTAAAACTTTATATTGTTGCAATTAGGTACATAAACATGTAAATTTAGTTTATCAAGGCATAATTACCTGTTAGTGACCTGTAATACCAGCTAAATTTAAATGTCACTTATTTTTGCATAAAATGTGTCAAATATCCATCAATTAGGCTCTCAAACTATTTAAAGTTGCAATTTGGTACTTAAACATGCAAATTTATTTCATCAAGGCATAATTACCTGTTATTGACCTGTAATAACAGGTAAATGTAAATGTCGATTTTTTGGCACAAAATGTGTGAAATAGGCCATCGAACTTTACCTGAAATATCAATTAGGACCTAAAACTTTATATTGTTGCAATTAGGTACATAAACATGTAAATTTAGTTTATCAAGGCGTAATTATCTATTAGTGACCTGTAATACCGTGTAAATGTAAATGTAACTTCTTTTTTTTTTTTTGGAATAAAATGTGTCAAACAGACCATCGAGCTTTATCTGAAAAATCAATTAAGCCCTCAAACCTTTTAAAGTTGAAATTAGGTACATAAACATGTCAATTTAGTTTATAAGGCATAATTACCTGTTAGTGACCTGTAATACCAGCTAAATTTAAATGTCACTTTTTTTTGCATAAAATGTGTCAAATATGCATTATTTAGGCTCTCAAACTATTTAAAGTTGCAATTTGGTACTTAAACATGCAAATTTATTTCATCAAGGCATAATTACCTGTTATTGACCTGTAATAACAGGTAAATGTAAATGTCGATTTTTTGGCACAAAATGTGTGAAATAGGCCATCGAACTTTACCTGAAATATCAATTAGGACCTAAAACTTTATATTGTTGCAATTAGGTACATAAACATGTAAATTTAGTTTATCAAGGCGTAATTATCTATTAGTGACCTGTAATACCGTGTAAATGTAAATGTAACTTCTTTTTTTTTTTTGGAATAAAATGTGTCAAACAGACCATCGAGCTTTATCTGAAAAATCAATTAAGCCCTCAAACCTTTTAAAGTTGAAATTAGGTACATAAACATGTCAATTTAGTTTATAAGGCATAATTACCTGTTAGTGACCTGTAATACCGTGTAAATGTAAATGTAACTTCTTTTTTTTTTTTGGAATAAAATGTGTCAAACAGACCATCGAGCTTTATCTGAAAAATCAATTAAGCCCTCAAACCTTTTAAAGTTGAAATTAGGTACATAAACATGTCAATTTAGTTTATAAGGCATAATTACCTGTTAGTGACCTGTAATACCAGCTAAATTTAAATGTCACTTCTGTTAGTGACCTGTAATACCAGCTAAATTTAAATGTCACTTTTTTTTGCATAAAATGTGTCAAATATGCATTATTTAGGCTCATAAACTGCATAAAATGTGTCAAATATGCATTATTTAGGCTCATAAACTATTTAAAGTTGCAATTTGGTACTTAAACATGCCAATTTATTTTATCAAGGCATAATTATCTGTTAATGACCTGTAATAACAGGTAAATGTAAATGTCAATTTTTTGGCACAAAATGTGTGAAATAGGCCATCGAACATTATCTGAAATATCAATTAGGACCTAAAACTTTTTAATGTTGCAATTAGGTACATATACATGTAAATTTAGTTTATTAAGGCGTAATTACCTGTTAGTGACCTGTAATACCAGGTAAATGTAAATGTCACTTCTTTTTTTTTTTTGCATAAAATGTGTCTAATAGACCATCAAACTTTATCTGCAAAATCAATTAAGCACTCAAACCTTTTAAAGTTGAAAATAGGTACAAAAACATGTCAATTTAGTTTATAAGGGATAATTACCTGTTAGTGTCCTGTAATAACAGGTAAATGTAAATGTTACTTTTTAAGCATAAAATGTGTCAAATATGTATCAATTAGGCTCTCAAACTATTTAAAGTTGCAATTTGGTACTTAAACATGCAAATTTATTTCATCAAGGCATAGTTACCTATTAGTGACCTGTAATAACACGTAAATGTAAATGTTACTTTTTAAGCATAAAATGTGTTAAATAGGCAATCGAACTTTACCCGAAATATCAATTAGGACCTCGAACTTTTTAATGTTGCAATTAGGTACATAAACATGTCAATTTAGTTCATCAAAACGTAATTACCTGTTAGTGACCTGTAATACTGGGTAAATTTAAATGTCACTTTCTTTTTGCACAAAATGTGTCAAATATGTATCAAGTAGGCTCTCAAACTATTTAAAGTTCCAATTTGGGACTTAAACATGCCAATTTATGTTATCAAGGCATAATTATCTGTTAATGACCTGTAATAACAGGTAAATGTAAATGTCCATTTTTTGGTACAATATGTGTGAAATAAGCCATCGAACTTTACCTAAAATATCAATTAGGACCTCGAACTTTTTAATGTTGCACTTAGGTACATATACATGTAAATTTAGTTTATCAAGGCGTAATTACCTGTTAGTAACCTGTAATACCAGGTAAATGTAAATGTCCATTTTTTGGTACAATATGTGTGAAATAAGCCATCGAACTTTACCTAAAATATCAATTAGGACCTCGAACTTTTTAATGTTGCACTTAGGTACATATACATGTAAATTTAGTTTATCAAGGCGTAATTACCTGTTAGTAACCTGTAATACCAGGTAAATGTAAATGTCCATTTTTTGGTACAATATGTGTGAAATAAGCCATCGAACTTTACCTAAAATATCAATTAGGACCTCGAACTTTTTAATGTTGCACTTAGGTACATATACATGTAAATTTAGTTTATCAAGGCGTAATTACCTGTTAGTAACCTGTAATACCAGGTAAATGTAAATGTCCATTTTTTGGTACAATATGTGTGAAATAAGCCATCGAACTTTACCTAAAATATCAATTAGGACCTCGAACTTTTTAATGTTGCACTTAGGTACATATACATGTAAATTTAGTTTATCAAGGCGTAATTACCTGTTAGTAACCTGTAATACCAGGTAAATGTAAATGTCCATTTTTTGGTACAATATGTGTGAAATAAGCCATCGAACTTTACCTAAAATATCAATTAGGACCTCGAACTTTTTAATGTTGCACTTAGGTACATATACATGTAAATTTAGTTTATCAAGGCGTAATTACCTGTTAGTAACCTGTAATACCAGGTAAATGTAAATGTCCATTTTTTGGTACAATATGTGTGAAATAAGCCATCGAACTTTACCTAAAATATCAATTAGGACCTCGAACTTTTTAATGTTGCACTTAGGTACATATACATGTAAATTTAGTTTATCAAGGCGTAATTACCTGTTAGTAACCTGTAATACCAGGTAAATGTAAATGTCCATTTTTTGGTACAATATGTGTGAAATAAGCCATCGAACTTTACCTAAAATATCAATTAGGACCTCGAACTTTTTAATGTTGCACTTAGGTACATATACATGTAAATTTAGTTTATCAAGGCGTAATTACCTGTTAGTAACCTGTAATACCAGGTAAATGTAAATGTCCATTTTTTGGTACAATATGTGTGAAATAAGCCATCGAACTTTACCTAAAATATCAATTAGGACCTCGAACTTTTTAATGTTGCACTTAGGTACATATACATGTAAATTTAGTTTATCAAGGCGTAATTACCTGTTAGTAACCTGTAATACCAGGTAAATGTAAATGTCCATTTTTTGGTACAATATGTGTGAAATAAGCCATCGAACTTTACCTAAAATATCAATTAGGACCTCGAACTTTTTAATGTTGCACTTAGGTACATATACATGTAAATTTAGTTTATCAAGGCGTAATTACCTGTTAGTAACCTGTAATACCAGGTAAATGTAAATGTCCATTTTTTGGTACAATATGTGTGAAATAAGCCATCGAACTTTACCTAAAATATCAATTAGGACCTCGAACTTTTTAATGTTGCACTTAGGTACATATACATGTAAATTTAGTTTATCAAGGCGTAATTACCTGTTAGTAACCTGTAATACCAGGTAAATGTAAATGTCCATTTTTTGGTACAATATGTGTGAAATAAGCCATCGAACTTTACCTAAAATATCAATTAGGACCTCGAACTTTTTAATGTTGCACTTAGGTACATATACATGTAAATTTAGTTTATCAAGGCGTAATTACCTGTTAGTAACCTGTAATACCAGGTAAATGTAAATGTCCATTTTTTGGTACAATATGTGTGAAATAAGCCATCGAACTTTACCTAAAATATCAATTAGGACCTCGAACTTTTTAATGTTGCACTTAGGTACATATACATGTAAATTTAGTTTATCAAGGCGTAATTACCTGTTAGTAACCTGTAATACCAGGTAAATGTAAATGTCCATTTTTTGGTACAATATGTGTGAAATAAGCCATCGAACTTTACCTAAAATATCAATTAGGACCTCGAACTTTTTAATGTTGCACTTAGGTACATATACATGTAAATTTAGTTTATCAAGGCGTAATTACCTGTTAGTAACCTGTAATACCAGGTAAATGTAAATGTCCATTTTTTGGTACAATATGTGTGAAATAAGCCATCGAACTTTACCTAAAATATCAATTAGGACCTCGAACTTTTTAATGTTGCACTTAGGTACATATACATGTAAATTTAGTTTATCAAGGCGTAATTACCTGTTAGTAACCTGTAATACCAGGTAAATGTAAATGTCCATTTTTTGGTACAATATGTGTGAAATAAGCCATCGAACTTTACCTAAAATATCAATTAGGACCTCGAACTTTTTAATGTTGCACTTAGGTACATATACATGTAAATTTAGTTTATCAAGGCGTAATTACCTGTTAGTAACCTGTAATACCAGGTAAATGTAAATGTCCATTTTTTGGTACAATATGTGTGAAATAAGCCATCGAACTTTACCTAAAATATCAATTAGGACCTCGAACTTTTTAATGTTGCACTTAGGTACATATACATGTAAATTTAGTTTATCAAGGCGTAATTACCTGTTAGTAACCTGTAATACCAGGTAAATGTAAATGTCCATTTTTTGGTACAATATGTGTGAAATAAGCCATCGAACTTTACCTAAAATATCAATTAGGACCTCGAACTTTTTAATGTTGCACTTAGGTACATATACATGTAAATTTAGTTTATCAAGGCGTAATTACCTGTTAGTAACCTGTAATACCAGGTAAATGTAAATGTCCATTTTTTGGTACAATATGTGTGAAATAAGCCATCGAACTTTACCTAAAATATCAATTAGGACCTCGAACTTTTTAATGTTGCACTTAGGTACATATACATGTAAATTTAGTTTATCAAGGCGTAATTACCTGTTAGTAACCTGTAATACCAGGTAAATGTAAATGTCCATTTTTTGGTACAATATGTGTGAAATAAGCCATCGAACTTTACCTAAAATATCAATTAGGACCTCGAACTTTTTAATGTTGCACTTAGGTACATATACATGTAAATTTAGTTTATCAAGGCGTAATTACCTGTTAGTAACCTGTAATACCAGGTAAATGTAAATGTCCATTTTTTGGTACAATATGTGTGAAATAAGCCATCGAACTTTACCTAAAATATCAATTAGGACCTCGAACTTTTTAATGTTGCACTTAGGTACATATACATGTAAATTTAGTTTATCAAGGCGTAATTACCTGTTAGTAACCTGTAATACCAGGTAAATGTAAATGTCCATTTTTTGGTACAATATGTGTGAAATAAGCCATCGAACTTT
Source organism: Ipomoea triloba (assembly GCF_003576645.1). Taxonomy (NCBI): domain Eukaryota; kingdom Viridiplantae; phylum Streptophyta; class Magnoliopsida; order Solanales; family Convolvulaceae; genus Ipomoea; species Ipomoea triloba. The sequence continues at coordinate 25,646,875 of NC_044927.1, forward strand.
ACCTAAAATATCAATTAGGACCTCGAACTTTTTAATGTTGCACTTAGGTACATATACATGTAAATTTAGTTTATCAAGGCGTAATTACCTGTTAGTAACCTGTAATACCAGGTAAATGTAAATGTCCATTTTTTGGTACAATATGTGTGAAATAAGCCATCGAACTTTACCTAAAATATCAATTAGGACCTCGAACTTTTTAATGTTGCACTTAGGTACATATACATGTAAATTTAGTTTATCAAGGCGTAATTACCTGTTAGTAACCTGTAATACCAGGTAAATGTAAATGTCCATTTTTTGGTACAATATGTGTGAAATAAGCCATCGAACTTTACCTAAAATATCAATTAGGACCTCGAACTTTTTAATGTTGCACTTAGGTACATATACATGTAAATTTAGTTTATCAAGGCGTAATTACCTGTTAGTAACCTGTAATACCAGGTAAATGTAAATGTCCATTTTTTGGTACAATATGTGTGAAATAAGCCATCGAACTTTACCTAAAATATCAATTAGGACCTCGAACTTTTTAATGTTGCACTTAGGTACATATACATGTAAATTTAGTTTATCAAGGCGTAATTACCTGTTAGTAACCTGTAATACCAGGTAAATGTAAATGTCCATTTTTTGGTACAATATGTGTGAAATAAGCCATCGAACTTTACCTAAAATATCAATTAGGACCTCGAACTTTTTAATGTTGCAATTAGGTACATAAACATGTCAATTTAGTTCATCAAAACGTAATTACCTGTTAGTGACCTGTAATACCAGCTAAATTTAAATGTCACTTTTTTTTGCATAAAATGTGTCAAATATGCATTATTTAGGCTCATAAACTATTTAAAGTTGCAATTTGGTACTTAAACATGCCAATTTATTTTATCAAGGCATAATTATCTGTTAATGACCTGTAATAACAGGTAAATGTAAATGTCAATTTTTTGGCACAAAATGTGTGAAATAGGCCATCGAACATTATCTGAAATATCAATTAGGACCTAAAACTTTTTAATGTTGCAATTAGGTACATATACATGTAAATTTAGTTTATTAAGGCGTAATTACCTGTTAGTGACCTGTAATACCAGGTAAATGTAAATGTCACTTCTTTTTTTTTTTTGCATAAAATGTGTCTAATAGACCATCAAACTTTATCTGCAAAATCAATTAAGCACTCAAACCTTTTAAAGTTGAAAATAGGTACAAAAACATGTCAATTTAGTTTATAAGGGATAATTACCTGTTAGTGTCCTGTAATAACAGGTAAATGTAAATGTTACTTTTTAAGCATAAAATGTGTCAAATATGTATCAATTAGGCTCTCAAACTATTTAAAGTTGCAATTTGGTACTTAAACATGCAAATTTATTTCATCAAGGCATAGTTACCTATTAGTGACCTGTAATAACACGTAAATGTAAATGTTACTTTTTAAGCATAAAATGTGTTAAATAGGCAATCGAACTTTACCCGAAATATCAATTAGGACCTCGAACTTTTTAATGTTGCAATTAGGTACATAAACATGTCAATTTAGTTCATCAAAACGTAATTACCTGTTAGTGACCTGTAATACAAAGTAAATGTAAATGTCACTTTTTTATTTTTTTTTGCATTAATTGTGTCAAACAGACCATCGAACGTTATTTAAATATCAATTAAGCCCTCAAAACTTTTAAAGTTGCAATTAGGTACATAAACATGTCAATTTTGTTTATAAAGCATATTTACCTGTTTGTGACCTGTAATACCAGGTAAATTTAAATTTCACTTTTTTTTTGCATAAAATGTGTCAAATAGGCATCAGTTAGGCTCTCAAACTATTTAAAGTTGCAATTTGGTACTTAAACATGCCAATTTATTTCATCAAGGCATAATTACCTGTTAATGACCTGTAATAACAGGTAAATGTGAATGTCAATTTTTTGGCACAATATGTGTGAAATAAGCCATCGAACTTTACCTGAAATATCAATTAGGACCTAAAAAATTTTATTGTTGCAATTAGATACATAAACATGTCAATTTAGTTCATCAAGTTGAACTTACAAGTTAGTGAACTGTAATACCAGGTAAATGTAAATGTCACTTTTTTTTAGCATAAAATGTGTCAAACAGACCATCTAACTTTATCTGAAAAATCAATTAAGTCCTCAATCCTTTTAAAGTTGGAATTCGTTACATCACCATGTCAATTTGATTTATACGGCCTACTTACCTGTTAGTGACATGTAATACCAGGTAAATTTAAATGTCCCTTTTTTTTAGCATAAAATGTGTCAAACAGACCATCTAACTTTATCTGAAAAATCAATTAAGTCCTCAATCCTTTTAAAGTTGGAATTCGTTACATCACCATGTCAATTTGATTTATACGGCCTACTTACCTGTTAGTGACATGTAATACCAGGTAAATTTAAATGTCCCTTTTTTTTAGCATAAAATGTGTCAAACAGACCATCTAACTTTATCTGAAAAATCAATTAAGTCCTCAATCCTTTTAAAGTTGGAATTCGTTACATCACCATGTCAATTTGATTTATACGGCCTACTTACCTGTTAGTGACATGTAATACCAGGTAAATTTAAATGTCCCTTTTTTTTAGCATAAAATGTGTCAAACAGACCATCTAACTTTATCTGAAAAATCAATTAAGTCCTCAATCCTTTTAAAGTTGGAATTCGTTACATCACCATGTCAATTTGATTTATACGGCCTACTTACCTGTTAGTGACATGTAATACCAGGTAAATTTAAATGTCCCTTTTTTTTAGCATAAAATGTGTCAAACAGACCATCTAACTTTATCTGAAAAATCAATTAAGTCCTCAATCCTTTTAAAGTTGGAATTCGTTACATCACCATGTCAATTTGATTTATACGGCCTACTTACCTGTTAGTGACATGTAATACCAGGTAAATTTAAATGTCCCTTTTTTTTAGCATAAAATGTGTCAAACAGACCATCTAACTTTATCTGAAAAAATCAATTAAGTCCTCAATCCTTTTAAAGTTGGAATTTGGTACATAAACATGTCAATTTGATTTATAAGGCATAATTACCTGTTAGTGACATGTAATACCAGGTAAATTTAAATGTCACTTTTTTTTGCATAAAATGTGTCAAATATGCATCAATTAGGCTCTCAAACTATTTATAGTTGCAATTTGGTACTTAAACATGCCAATTTATTTCATTAAGGCATAATTACCTGTTAGTGACATGTAACAACAGCTAAATGTAATTGTCACTTTTTTAGCATAAAATGTGTTAAATAGGCCATCGAACTTTACCCGTTATACAATTATGACCTAAAACTTTTTAATGTTGCAATTAGGTATATAAACATGTCAATTTAGTTCATCAAGACGCAATTACCTGATAGTGACCTGTAATACCAGGTAAATGTAAATGTTACGTGTTTTTTTTGCGTAAAACGAATCAAACAGACCATCGAACTTTATCTAAAAAATCAATTAAGCCATCAAATCTTTTAAAGTTGCAATTAGATACATAAACATGTCAATTTTGTTTATAATGCATAATTACCTGTTTGTGACCTGTAATACCAGGTAAATTTAAATTTCACTTTTTTTTTGCATAAAATGTGTCAAATAGGCATCAGTTAGGCTCTCAAACTATTTAAAGTTGCAATTTGGTACTTAAACATGCCAATTTATTTCATCAAGGCATACTTGCCTGTTAGTGACATGTAATAACAGGTAAATGTAAATGTCCATTTTTTGGCACAATATGTGTGAAATAAGCCATCGAACTTTACCTGAAATATCAATTAGGACCTAAAAATTTTTATTGTTGCAATTAGATACATAAACATGTCAATTTAGTTCATCAAGGTGTAATTACAAGTTAGTGAACTGTAATACCAGGTAAATGTAAATGTCACTTTTTTTTAGCATAAAATGTGTCAAACAGACCATCTAACTTTATCTGAAAAATCAATTAAGTCCTCAATCCTTTTAAAGTTGGAATTTGGTACATAAACATGTCAATTTGATTTATAAGGCATAATTACCTGTTAGTGACATGTAATACCAGGTAAACGTAAATGTAACTTTTTTTTTTTTGAATAAAATGTGTCAAACAGACCATCAAACTTTATCTGAAAAATCAATTAAGCCCTCAAACCTTTTAAAGTTGCAATTAGATACATAAACATGTCAATTTAGTTTATAAGGCATAATTACCTCTTAGTGACCTGTAATACCATGCAAATTTAAATGTCACTTTTTTTTGCATAAAATGTGTCAAATAGGCGTCAGTTAGGCTCTCAAACTATTTAAAGTTGCAATTTGGTACTTAAACAAGCCAATTTATTTTCTCAAGGCATAATTATCTGTTACTAACCTGTAATAGCAAGTAAATGTAAATGTCACTTTTTAAGCATAAAATGTGTTAAATAGGTCATTGAACTTTACCCGAAATATCAATTCTGACCTAAAACTTTTTAATGTTGCAATTAGGTACATAAACATGTCAATTTAGTTTATCAAGGCGTAATTACCTGTTAGTGACCTGTAATAGCAGGTAAATGTAAATGTCACTTATTTTTTTTTTATTTCTTGCATAAAATGTGTCAGAGAGACCATCGAACTTTATCTGAAAAATCAATTAAGCCCTCAAACTTTTTAAAGTTGCAATTAGGTACATAAACATGTCAATTTAATTTATAAGGCATAATTACCTGTTAGTGACCTGTAATACCAGGTAAATTTAAATGTCACTTATTTTTGCATAAAATGTGTGAAATATCCGTAAATTAGGCTCTCAAACTATTTAAAGTTGCAATTTGGTACTTAAACATGCAAATTTATTTCATCAAGGCATAGTTACCTGTTAGTNGGTAAATTTAAATGTCACTTTTTTTTGCATAAAATGTGTCAAATATGCATCAATTAGGCTCTCAAACTATTTATAGTTGCAATTTGGTACTTAAACATGCCAATTTATTTCATTAAGGCATAATTACCTGTTAGTGACATGTAACAACAGCTAAATGTAATTGTCACTTTTTTAGCATAAAATGTGTTAAATAGGCCATCGAACTTTACCCGTTATACAATTATGACCTAAAACTTTTTAATGTTGCAATTAGGTATATAAACATGTCAATTTAGTTCATCAAGACGCAATTACCTGATAGTGACCTGTAATACCAGGTAAATGTAAATGTTACGTGTTTTTTTTGCGTAAAACGAATCAAACAGACCATCGAACTTTATCTAAAAAATCAATTAAGCCATCAAATCTTTTAAAGTTGCAATTAGATACATAAACATGTCAATTTTGTTTATAATGCATAATTACCTGTTTGTGACCTGTAATACCAGGTAAATTTAAATTTCACTTTTTTTTTGCATAAAATGTGTCAAATAGGCATCAGTTAGGCTCTCAAACTATTTAAAGTTGCAATTTGGTACTTAAACATGCCAATTTATTTCATCAAGGCATACTTGCCTGTTAGTGACATGTAATAACAGGTAAATGTAAATGTCCATTTTTTGGCACAATATGTGTGAAATAAGCCATCGAACTTTACCTGAAATATCAATTAGGACCTAAAAATTTTTATTGTTGCAATTAGATACATAAACATGTCAATTTAGTTCATCAAGGTGTAATTACAAGTTAGTGAACTGTAATACCAGGTAAATGTAAATGTCACTTTTTTTTAGCATAAAATGTGTCAAACAGACCATCTAACTTTATCTGAAAAATCAATTAAGTCCTCAATCCTTTTAAAGTTGGAATTTGGTACATAAACATGTCAATTTGATTTATAAGGCATAATTACCTGTTAGTGACATGTAATACCAGGTAAACGTAAATGTAACTTTTTTTTTTTTGAATAAAATGTGTCAAACAGACCATCAAACTTTATCTGAAAAATCAATTAAGCCCTCAAACCTTTTAAAGTTGCAATTAGATACATAAACATGTCAATTTAGTTTATAAGGCATAATTACCTCTTAGTGACCTGTAATACCATGCAAATTTAAATGTCACTTTTTTTTGCATAAAATGTGTCAAATAGGCGTCAGTTAGGCTCTCAAACTATTTAAAGTTGCAATTTGGTACTTAAACAAGCCAATTTATTTTCTCAAGGCATAATTATCTGTTACTAACCTGTAATAGCAAGTAAATGTAAATGTCACTTTTTAAGCATAAAATGTGTTAAATAGGTCATTGAACTTTACCCGAAATATCAATTCTGACCTAAAACTTTTTAATGTTGCAATTAGGTACATAAACATGTCAATTTAGTTTATCAAGGCGTAATTACCTGTTAGTGACCTGTAATAGCAGGTAAATGTAAATGTCACTTATTTTTTTTTTATTTCTTGCATAAAATGTGTCAGAGAGACCATCGAACTTTATCTGAAAAATCAATTAAGCCCTCAAACTTTTTAAAGTTGCAATTAGGTACATAAACATGTCAATTTAATTTATAAGGCATAATTACCTGTTAGTGACCTGTAATACCAGGTAAATTTAAATGTCACTTATTTTTGCATAAAATGTGTGAAATATCCGTAAATTAGGCTCTCAAACTATTTAAAGTTGCAATTTGGTACTTAAACATGCAAATTTATTTCATCAAGGCATAATTACCTGTTAGTGACCTGTAATACCAGGTAAATGTAAATGTCACTTCTTTTTTTTTTTTGCATAAAAGGTGTCAAAGAGACCATCGAACTTTATCTGAAAAATCAATTAAGCCCTCAAACGTTTTAAAGTTGCAATTAGGTACATAAACATGTCAATTTAGTTCATCAAGGTGTAATTACAAGTTAGTGACCTGTAATACCAGGTAAATGTAAATGTAACGTGTTTTTTTTTGCGTAAAATGAGTCAAACAGACCATCGAACTTTATCTGACAAATCAATTAAGCCATCAAACCTTTTAAAGTTGCAATTAGATACATAAACATGTCAATTTTGTTAATAAGGCATAAATACCTGTTAGTGACCTGTAATACCGGGTAAATTTAAATGTCACTTTTTTTGCATAAAATGTGTCAAATATCCATCAATTAGGCTCTCAAACTATTTAAAGTTGCACTTAGGTACATAAACATGTCAATTTAGTTCATCGAGGCGTAATTACCTGTTACTGACCTGTAATACCAGGTAAATGTAAATGTCACTTTTTTTTTAGCATAAAATGTGTCAAATATGCATCAATTAGGCTCTTAAACTATTTAAATTTGCAATTTGGTACATAAACATGTCAATTTGATTTATAAGGCATAATTACCTGTTAGTGACATGTAATACCAGGTAAATTTAAATGTCACTTATTTTTGCATAAAATGTGTCAAATATGCATCAATTAGGCTCTTAAACTATTTAAAGTTGCAATTTGGCACTTAAACATACAAATTTATTTCTTCAAGTCATAATTACCTGTTAGTGACTTGTAATAACAGGTAAATGTAAATGTCACTTTTTTAGCAAAAATGTGTTAAATAGGTCATCGAACTTTACCTGAAATATCAATTAGGACCTAAAACTTTTTAATGTTGCAATTAGGTACACAAACATGAAAATTTAGTTCATCAAGGCGTAATTTAGGTACACAAACATGAAAATTTAGTTCATCAAGGCGTAATTACCTGTTAGTGACCTGTAATACCATGTAAATGTAAATGTAACTTCTTTTTTTTTTTTTTAATACCATGTAAATGTAAATGTAACTTCTTTTTTTTTTTTTTGCATTAATTGTGTCAAACAGACCATCGAACGTTATTTAAATATCAATTAAGCCCTCAAAACTTTTAAAGTTGCAATTAGGTACATAAACATGTCAATTTAGTTTATAAGGCATAATTACCTGTTAGTGACCTGTAATACCAGGTAAATGTAAATGTAACTTCTTCTTTTTTTTGTGCATAAAATGTGTCAAACAGACCATCAAACTTTATCTGAAAAATCAATTAAGCCCTCAAACCTTTTAAAGTTGCAATTAGGTACATAAACATGTCAATGTAGTTTATAAGGCATAATTACCTGTTAGTGACTTGTAATAACAGGTAAATGTAAATGTCACTTTTTTAGCAAAAATGTGTTAAATAGGCCATCGAACTTTACCTGAAATATCAATTAGGGCCTAAAACTTTTTAATGTTGCAATTAGGTAAATAAACATGTAAATTTATTTCATCAAGGCGTAATTACCTGTTAGTAACCTGTAATACCAGGTAAATGTAAATGTAACTTCTTCTTTTTTTTGTGCATAAAATGTGTCAAACAGACCATCAAACTTTATCTGAAAAATCAATTAAGCCCTCAAACCTTTTAAAGTTGCAATTACGTACATAAACATGTCACTCAAACCTTTTAAAGTTGCAATTACGTACATAAACATGTCAATTTAGTTTATAAGAGTTGCAATTACGTACATAAACATGTCAATTTAGTTTATAAGACATAAATACCTGTTAGTGACCTGTAACACCAGGTAAATTTAAATGTCACTTTTTTTGCATAAAATTTTTCAAATATGCATCAACTATAGGCTCTCAAACAATTTAAAGTTGCAATTTGGTACTTAATCATGCCAATTTATTTCATCAAGGCATAATTACCTGTTAGTGACCTGTAACACCAGGTAAATTTAAATGTCACTTTTTTTGCATAAAATTTTTCAAATATGCATCAACTATAGGCTCTCAAACAATTTAAAGTTGCAATTTGGTACTTAATCATGCCAATTTATTTTATCAAGGCATAATTACCTATTAGTGACCTGTAATACCAGGTAAATGTAAATGTAACTTTTCTTTTTTTTTTTTGTGCATAAAATGTGTCAAAAAGACCATCAAACTTTATCTGAAAAATCAATTAAGCCCTCAAACCTTTTAAAGTTGCAATTACGTACATAAACATGTCAATTTGATTTATAAGGCATAATTACCTGTTAGTGACATGTAATACCAAGTAAATATAAATGTCACTTATTCTTGCATAAAATGTGTCAGATATGCATCAATTAGGCTCTTAAACTATTTAAAGTTGCAATTTGGTACTTAAACATACAAATTTATTTCTTCAAGTCATAATTACCTGTTAGTGACCTACAAATTTATTTCTTCAAGTCATAATTACCTGTTAGTGACCTGTAAATTTATTTCTTCAAGTCATAATTACCTGTTAGTGACCTGTAATAACAGGTAAATGTAAATGTCACTTTTTTAGCAAAAATGTGTTAAATAGGCCATCGAACTTTACCTGAAATATCAATTAGGACCTAAAACTTCCATCGAACTTTACCTGAAATATCAATTAGGACCTAAAACTTTTTAATGTTGCAATTAGGTACATCAATTAGGACCTAAAACTTTTTAATGTTGCAATTAGGTACACAAACATGAAAATTTAGTTCATCAAGGCGTAATTTAGGTACACAAACATGAAAATTTAGTTCATCAAGGCGTAATTACCTGTTAGTGACCTGTAATACCATGTAAATGTAAATGTAACTTCTTTTTTTTTTTTTTAATACCATGTAAATGTAAATGTAACTTCTTTTTTTTTTTTTGCATAAAATGTGTCAAACAGAATATCAAACTTTATCTGAAAAATCAATTAAGCCCTCAAACCTTTTAAAGTTGCAATTAGGTACATAAACATGTCAATTTAGTTTATAAGGCATAATTACCTGTTAGTGACCTGTAATACCAGGTAAATTTAAATGTCACTTTTTTTTTGCATAAAATGTGTCAAATATGCATCAATTAGGCTCTCAAACTATTTATAGTTGCAATTTGGTACTTAAACATGCCAATTTATTTCATTAAGGCATAATTACCTGTTAGTGACCTGTAACAACAGGTAAATGTAAATGTCACTTTTTTAGCATCAAATGTGTTAAATAGGCCACCGAACTTTACCCGTTATATCAATTATGACCTAAAACTTTTTAATATTGCAATTAGGTACATAAACATGTCAATTTGGTTTTCATCAAGGCGTAATTACCTGATAGTGACCTGTAATACCAGGTAAATGTAAATGTTACGTGTTTTTTTTTGCGTAAAACAAATCAAACAGACCATCGAACTTTATCTAAAAAATCAATTAAGCCATAAAACCTTTTAAAGTTGCAATTAGGTACATAAACATGTCAATTTTGTTTCTAAGGCATAATTACCTGTTTGTGACCTGTAATACCAGGTAAATTTAAATGTCACTTTTTTTTTGAATAAAATGTGTCAAATAGGCATCAGTTAGGCTCTCAAACTATTTAAAGTTGCAATTTGGTACTTAAACATGCCAATTTGGTAAATGTAAATGTCCATTTTTTGGCACAATATGTGTGAAATAGGCCATCGAACTTTACCTGAAATATCAATTAGGACCTAAAACTTTTTAATGTTGCAATTAGGTACATAAACATGGACCTAAAACTTTTTAATGTTGCAATTAGGTACATAAACATGTCAATTTAGTTCTTTAATGTTGCAATTAGGTACATAAACATGTCAATTTAGTTCATCGAGGCGTAATTACCTGTTAGTAACCTGTAATACCAGGTAAATGTAAATGTCACTTTTTTTTAGCATAAAATGTGTCAAACAGACCATCTAACTTTATCTGAAAAATCAATTAAGTCCTCAATCCTTTTAAAGTTGGAATTCGTTACATAAACATGTCAATTTAGTTCATCGAGGCGTAATTACCTGTTAGTAACCTGTAATACCAGGTAAATGTAAATGTCACTTTTTTTTAGCATAAAATGTGTCAAACAGACCATCTAACTTTATCTGAAAAATCAATTAAGTCCTCAATCCTTTTAAAGTTGGAATTCGTTACATAAACATGTCAATTTGATTTATAAGGCATAATTACCTGTTAGTGACATGTAATACCAGGTAAATTTAAATGTCACTTATTTTTGCATAAAATGTGTCAAATATGCATCAATTAGGCTCTTAAACTATTTAAAGTTGCAATTCGGTACTTAAACATACAAATTTATTTCATCAAGGCATAATTACCTGTTAGTGACCTGTAATAACAGATAAATGTAATTGTCACGTTTTTACCAAAAATGTGTTAAATAGGCCATCGAACTTTACCTGAAATATCAATTAGGGCCTAAAACTTTTTAATGTTGCAATTAGGTAAATAAACATGTAAATTTATTTCATCAAGGCGTAATTACCTGTTAGTGACCTGTAATACAAGGTAAATGTAAATGTAACTTCTTCTTTTTTTTTGGCATAAAATGTGTCAAACAGACCATTGAGCTTTATCTAAAAAATCAATTAAGCCCTCAAACCTTTTAAAGTTGAAATTAGGTACACAAACATGTCAATTTAGTTTGTAAGGCATAATTACCTGTTAGTGACCTGTAATACCAGATAAATTTAAATGTCACTTTTTTTTTGCATAAAATGTGTCAAATATGCATCATTTAGGCTCTCAAACTATTTAAAGTTGCAATTTGGTACTTAAACATGCCAATTTATTTTATCAAGGCATAATTATCTGTTAATGACCTGTAATAACAGGTAAATGTGAATGTCAATTTTTTGGCACAAAATGTGTGAAATAGGCCATCAAACATTATCTGAAATATCAATTAGGACCTAAAACTTTCTAATGTTGCAATTAGGTACATAAACATGTAAATTTAGTTTATTAAGCCGTAATTACCTTTTAATGACCTGTAATAACAGGTAAATGTAAATGTAACTTCTCTTTTTTTTTTGCATAAAATGTGTCTAACAGACCATCAAACTTTATCTGCAAAATCAATTAAGCACTCAAACCTTTTAAAGTTGAAAATAGGTACAAAAACATGTCAATTTAGCCTTTTAAAGTTGAAAATAGGTACAAAAACATGTCAATTTAGTTTATAAGAGTTGAAAATAGGTACAAAAACATGTCAATTTAGTTTATAAGTCATAATTACCTGTTAGTGTCCTGTAATAACAGGTAAATGTAAATGTTACTTTTTAAGCATAAAATGTGTCAAATATGCATCAATTAGGCTCTCAAACTATTTAAAGTTGCAATTTGGTACTTAAACATGCAAATTTATTTCATCAAGGCATAGTTACATGTTAGTGACTTGTAATAACAGGTAAATGTAAATGTTACTTTTTAAGCATAAAATGTGTTAAATAGGCCATCGAACTTTACCCGAAATATCAATTAAGACCTCGAACTTTTTAATGTTGCAATTAGGTACATAAACATGTCAATTTAGTTCATCAAAGCGTAATTACCTGTTAGTGACCTGTAATACAAAGTAAATGTAAATGTCACTTTTTTATTTTTTTTTGCATTAAATGTGTCTAACAGACCATCAAACTTTATCTGCAAAATCAATTAAGCACTCAAACCTTTTAAAGTTGAAAATAGGTACAAAAACATGTCAATTTAGCCTTTTAAAGTTGAAAATAGGTACAAAAACATGTCAATTTAGTTTATAAGAGTTGAAAATAGGTACAAAAACATGTCAATTTAGTTTATAAGGCATAATTACCTGTTAGTGACCTGTAATACCAGGTAAATTTAAATGTCACATTTTTTTGCATAAAATGTGTCAAATATGCATCAATTAGGATCTCAAACTATTTAAAGTTGCAATTTGGTACTTAAACATGCAAATTTATTTCATCAAGGCATAGTTAC
>NC_044927.1:25663746-25668485 GCF_003576645.1 Ipomoea triloba
GCATAAAATGTGTCAAATATGCATCAATTAGGCTCTCAAACTATTTAAAGTTGCAATTTGGTACTTAAACATGCCAATTTATTTCATCAAGGCATAATTACCTGTTAGTGACCTGTAATAACAGGTAAATGTGAATGTCAATTTTTTGGCACAAAATGTTGGCAATCAAACTTTACCTGAAATATCAATTAGGACCTAAAACTTTTTAACGTTGCAATTAGGTACATAAACATGTAAATTTAGTTCATCAAGGCGTAATTACCTGTTAGTGACCTGTAATACCAGGTAAATGTAAATGTAACTTCTTTTTTTTTTTTGTGCATAAAATGTGTCAAAAAGACCATCAAACTTTATCTGAAAAATCAATTAAGCCCTGAAACCTTTTAAAGTTGCAATTACGTACATAAACATGTCAATTTGATTTATAAGGCATAATTACCTGTTAGTGACATGTAATACCAGGTAAATTTAAATGTCACTTATTCTTGCATAAAATGTGTCAAATATGCATCAATTAGGCTCTTAAACTATTTAAAGTTGCAATTTGGTACTTAAACATACAAATTTATTTCTTCAAGTCATAATTACCTGTTAGTGACCTGTAGTAACAGGTAAATGTAAATGTCACTTTTTTAGCAAAAATGTGTTAAATAGGCCATCGAACTTTACCTGAAATATCAATTAGGACCTAAAACTTTTTAATGTTGCAATTAGGTACACAAACATGAAAATTTAGTTCATCAAGGCGTAATTACCTGTTAGTGACCTGTAATACCATGTAAATGTAAATGTAACTTCTTTTTTTTTTTTGCATAAAATGTGTCAAACAGACCATCAAACTTTATCTGAAAAATCAATTAAGCCCTCAAACCTTTTAAAGTTGCAATTACGTACATAAACATGTCAATTTAGTTTATAAGGCATAATTACTTGTTAGTGACCTGTAATACCAGATAAATTTAAATGTCACTTTTTTTTGCATAAAATGTGTCAAATATGCATCAATTAGGCTCTCAAACTATTTAAAGTTGCAATTTGGTACTTAAACATGCCAATTTATTTCATCAAGGCATAATTACCTGTTAGTGACCTGTAATAACAGGTAAATGTGAATGTCAATTTTTTGGCACAAAATGTTGGCAATCAAACTTTACCTGAAATATCAATTAGGACCTAAAACTTTTTAACGTTGCAATTAGGTACATAAACATGTAAATTTAGTTCATCAAGGCGTAATTACCTGTTAGTGACCTGTAATACCAGGTAAATGTAAATGTAACTTCTTTTTTTTTTTTGTGCATAAAATGTGTCAAAAAGACCATCAAACTTTATCTGAAAAATCAATTAAGCCCTCAAACCTTTTAAAGTTGCAATTACGTACATAAACATGTCAATTTAGTTTATAAGGCAAAATTACTTGTTTATTAGTCACCTGTAATACCAGATAAATTTAAATGTCACTTTTGTTTGCATAAAATGTGTCAAATATGCATCAATTAGGCTCTCAAACTATTTAAAGTTGCAATTTGGTACTTAAACATGCCAATTTATTTCATCAAGGTATAATTACCTTTTGTTGACCTCTAATAACAGGTAAATGTAAATGTCAATTTTTTGGCACAAAATGTGTGAAATAGGATATCGAACTTTACTTGAAATATCAATTAGGACCTAAAACTTTTTAATGTTGCAATTAGATACATAAACATGTAAATTTACTTCATCAAGCCGTAATTACCTATTAGTGACCTGTAATACCAGGTAAATGTAAATGTAACCTTTTTTTTTTTTTGCATAAAATGTGTCAATCAGACCATCAAACTTTATCTGAAAAATCAATTAAGTCCTAAAACCTTTTAAGGTTGCAATGAGGTACATAAACATGTCAATTTAGTTTATAAGGCATAATTACCTGTTAGTGTCCTGTAATGACAGGTAAATTTAAATGTCACTTTCTTTTTGCACAAAATGTGTCAAATATGCATAAATTAGGCCTTCAAACTATTTAAAGTTGCAATTTGGTACTTAAACATGCCAATTTATTTCATGAAAGGCATAATTACCTGTTAGTGACCTGTAATAACAGGTAAATGTAAATGTCAAATTTTTAGAAGAAAATGTGTGAAATCGGCCATCGAACTTTACATGAAATATCAATTACGACCTCAAACTTTTTAATGTTGCAATTAGGTACATAAACGTGTCAATTTAGTTCATCAAGGTGTAATTACAAGTTAGTGACCTGTAATACCAGGTAAATGTAAATGTAACGTGTTTTTTTTTGCGTAAAATGAGTCAAACAGACCATCGAACTTTATCTGAAAAATCAATTAAGCCATCAAACCTTTTAAAGTTGCAATTAGGTACATAAACATGTCAATTTTGTTTATAAGGCATAATTACCTGTTAGTGACCTGTAATACCAAGTAAATTTAAATGTCACTTAATTTTGCATAAAATGTGTCAAATATGCATCAATTAGGATCTCAAACTATTTAAAGTTGCAATTTGGTACTTAAACATGCAAATTTATTTCATCAAGGCATAGTTACCTGTTAGTGACCTGTAATAACAGGTAAATGTGAATGTCAAATTTTTGGCACAAAATGTGTGAAATAGGCAATCGAACTTTACCTGAAATATCAATTAAGACCTAAAACTTTTTAACGTTGCAATAGGTACACAAACATGTAAATTTAGTTCATCAAGGCGTAATTACCTGTTAGTGACCTGTAATACCATGTAATGTAAATGTAACTTTTTTTTTTTTTTTGCATAAAATGTGTCAAACAGAGCATCAAATTTTATCTGAAAAATCAATTAAGCCCTCAAACCTTTTATAGTTGCAATTTGGTACTTAAACATGCCAATTTATTTTATTAAGGCATAATTACCTGTTAGTGACCTGTAACAACAGGTAAATGTAAATGTCACTTTTTTAGCATAAAATGTGTTAAATAGGCCATCGAACTTTACCCGTTATATCAATTATGACCTAAAACTTTTTAATATTGCAATTAGGTACATAAACAAGTCAATTTAGTTCATCAAGGCGTAATTACCTGATAGTGACCTGTAATACCAGGTAAATGTAAATGTTACGTGTTTTTTTTTTGCGTAAAATGAGTCAAACAGACCATCGAACTTTATCTAAAAAATCAATTAAGCCATAAAACCTTTTAAAGTTGCAATTAGGTACATAAACATGTCAATTTAGTTTATAAGGCGTAATTACCTGATAGTGACCTGTAATACCAGGTAAATGTAAATGTAATTTCTTTTTTTTTTTTTGTGCATAAAATTTGTCAAAAAGACCATCATACTTTATCTGAAAAATCAATTAAACCCTCAAACTTTTTAAAGTTGCAATTACGTACATAAACATGTCAATTTAGTTCATCAAGGTGTAATTACCTGTTAGTGACCTGTAATACCAGGTAAATGTAAATGTAATTTCTTTTTTTTTTTTTTGTGCATAAAATTTGTCAAAAAGACCATCATACTTTATCTGAAAAATCAATTAAGCCCTCAAACCTTTTAAAGTTGCAATTACGTACATAAACATGTCAATTTAGTTTATAAGGCAAAATTACTTGTTTGTCAGTGACCTGTAATACCAGATAAATTTAAATGTCACTTTTGTTTGCATAAAATGTGTCAAATATGCATCAATTAGGCTCTCAAACTATTTAAAGTTGCAATTTGGTACTTAAACATGCCAATTTATTTCATCAAGGCGTAATTACCTGTTAGTGACCTATAATAACAGGTAAATGTAAATGTAATTTCTTTTTTTTTTTTTTTTGCATAAAATGTGTCAAATATGCATCAATTAGGCTCTCAAACTATTTAAAGTTGCAATTTGGTACTTAAACATGCCAATTTATTTCATCAATGCATAATTACCTTTAGTTGACCTCTAATAACAGGTAAATGTAAATGTCAATTTTTTGGCACAAAATGAGTGAAATAGGATATCGAACTTTACTTGAAATATCAATTAGGACCTAAAACTTTTTAATGTTGCAATTAGATACATAAACATGTAAATTTACTTCATCAATGTTGCAATTAGATACATAAACATGTAAATTTACTTCATCAAGCCGTAATTACCTATTAGTGACCTGTAATACTACTTCATCAAGCCGTAATTACCTATTAGTGACCTGTAATACTAGGTAAATGTAAATGCAACTTTTTTTTTTTTCCTGTAATACTAGGTAAATGTAAATGCAACTTTTTTTTTTTTGCATAAAATGTGTCAAACAGACCATCAAACTTTATCTGAAAAATCAATTAAGCCCTCAAACCTTTTAAAGTTGCAATTAGGTACATAAACATGTCAATTTAGTTTATAAGGCATAATTACCTGTTAGTGACCTGTAATGACAGGTAAATTTAAATGTCACTTTCTTTTTGCACAAAATGTGTCAAATATGCATAAATTAGGCCTTCAAACTATTTAAAGTTGCAATTTGGTACTTAAACATGCCAATTTATTTCATGAAAGCATAATTACCTGTTAGTGACCTATAATAACAGGTAAATGTAAATGTCAAATTTTTAGAAGAAAATGTGTGAAATAGGCCATCGAACTTTACATGAAATATCAATTACGACCTCAAACTTTTTAATGTTGCAATTAGGTACATAAACATGTCAATTTAGTTCATCAAGACGTAATTACCTGTTAGTGACATGTAATAGCAAGTAAATGTTAATGTCACTTTTTTTTT
>NC_044927.1:25670297-25674503 GCF_003576645.1 Ipomoea triloba
TTGTCACAGAACTGGCTTGTACTAAGGAGATTGAACTTGAGCCCTTCAACGTAGGATACTCCCTTAATAACCAGCTCATTCTTTTGAATTTCACCAACAGCTTTTGTGCGTCCCTTCTTCTCGTTGTCGCCAAATGTCACCAAGGGACCTTCGATAGGTTGGATGTTCTCTAGCAGTGTTAGATTTCCCGTCATATGTCTCGAACATCCACTGTCAATGAACCACATGTCCCTGGTGTCCTGCAAGGCAATTAAGCAAGTTTAGGTACCCAAACTTTGGGTCCTGGTGGGTTAGTGAGTTTAGGCATCCATTTATACCTTGTGCCCATTATTCCAGGCCTAGGTGCAATGTAGCCGTTGTACGTTTGATAATCATAAGGGATGCTAGCAAATGTTTTAGGCCTCTTTGGTGCATAAATCAACTTAGGTAGAGACTTTTCGACCGGCTTATGCACCATGCCTTTCATACGCTTTTTGGTCATGTGAAATAGCTGAAAGTGAGGTTTCTTCCAGACACTGTGATTCGATGACCAATCCTCACTAGATGGATAGAGTCTGCCTTTCTCCATCCGTAAGTTCCTAACTATGTGGATCTCAGACCTTCCATATTTGCCTTGAGGCGCATTATATGGAATGTAGCTCTTTTTGTACTTGGAATGGCCTTGCGAGAGATAGCAAGGTGATCTCTCGATGTTGTTTACCCGGCCATTCTTTGTAGCTTTCCTATACTTTCCATTTCTGGTGTATAGGGACGGTTTATGAATAGCTACCCTGGTCTTTTCTGCTGGTCCTTTATGACCTTTATTTGGTTTGGGTTGAGATCCTCCATTTCTTGAAGTTCCCAAACCATTGGTCTGTTTATTTCTCGAGAGATGGTCTCGATGGAACCCTAGACCGGTTCTATCACTTGTAGGTCTGTGATCATTCACCATTTTCTCCATTGCTTTGGAGGAATTAGAGTATGATGCTATAACCTTTCTAAGATCATTTTCTGTGATCTCTCGAGTTTTGCACTCTTCAGTCAGTTGGATTATTTTAGCTTCTAACTCACTTACTTTGAGAGTTAGCTCTGAATTCTCTTTCGAGACGTTCTTAAGCATATCTCTTTCAGCAGTTAGCTTGCTGTTTTCTTCCCTGATTTTGGCATGAGTGCTATTAGCGACTGCGAGATCCCTTTTAAATGTTTCAAGCATCTCAAAGGGATCTTCATCGCTTCTGAAGGAAGAACAACGAGAGGTAGAAGTAGAGCAGCGAGATGTGGAAGTAGAGGTTACCTCATTGTCAATGGCCATTAGGCATTGATTCTCTTCTTCCTCGGTGTATAAGCAGATGAGCCCCCTCTCATCCTCTGAGCTGCTGCTGCTTTCACTGGAGCTCGACGTCTCGGACTCCTCGATTGTTCTCTCGAGTTCCTCAGCAACAAGCGCCTTTCTGCGCAGATGTTTCTTTGTATCTCCCTTGAAGCCACTTTGTGCTGGCTTCTCTTTAGGTTCCTCCTTTCTCCTGGAGTTCCTACATTCTAGGCCTTGATGCTTGCTTACCTTAGGGTAAGGACAGTCAGCCTTGAAGTGCCCCGGTCTCCTGCAGTTGTAGCATAGACCTTGATCTTCTTCCTCCATTCCTCTGGATGTGTATTTCTCATTTTTCCTTCTTGAGGAGGAAGGTGAACTTGTATTGCTTTCCGGTGTCTTCTTCATGAACTTCCTGAATTTTCTTATGAAGAAAGCAAACTGTTCGTCAGATAAAAAATCAGTGGAATTAGGATCTGACCTTGAGGAGGTGGTTGGTTGGTCCGCAACCAGTGCCACATTCCGTCTGTCCACCACATCCTCATCTCTTGGAAACATCTCAAATTCGAAGGCTTTGAGATCTCTGAATAGTTGGTCGGTTGTGGTGTTCTTCAAATCCCTGTGATCACGCATTGTGATCACCTTCATTTCCCACTCCTTGGTAAGGCCTCGTAAGACCTTCAGGTTTAGCTCCTTTTGTGGAATCTCCTTCTCGAGATCACTGATCTCTATTGATAGCTTCATGAAACGAGATTCCATGCTGTCGATGCTCTCCCCTGGCTTCATCTTGAAGTCCTCGAACTTCTTCATGGCCACGGTGAGCTTGTTCTCCTTCTCCTGTTCGTCACCTTCACCAATCAACATCAAAGTATCCCATACCTCTTTCGCCGTTTTGCACTTTCTTACTTTTGGAAAGATGGTTTCGTCTATAGCTCTGAAGAGAATATCCTTGGCAATGTTGTCCAAGTTGTTTCTCTTCCTATCATCACTTGTCCATTCTTCCCTGGGTTTGGGGACATACTTTGGTGTATCTCTGGTTTGCTCAGCAGTCGTGTTTACCATCATGATCTTGACTGGTCCAGATGTTATAACTTCGGCCATCTCATCATGGAGGGCTGATAGATACGCAAGCATGCGTGTTTTCCAGTCATCGAACCTGCTAAGATCAAAGAGAAGATGTCTCGACAACATGCTATCCATATTAGAAGAATTATCTCGTGCTTTGAAAACTTTTAAAGGATTTTTCAAAGAAGGATCTCTAGGCAATATAAACAAAGGTTTATATCGATCAGAGAACTTGCTCTGATACCAATTGTTGGTCCCAAGGGGATGGGGTACAAGTCTAGAGGGGGGGGGGAATAGACTTGTATAAGATTTTGCAAATCTTTTCGACCTCTCGTGTGTATTGAACTTAGGATGTTTAGGTTCGATACCTCACGAGGTGAAGACAAAGTTTTATGCGCAGCGGAAATGTTATCCCATTTTAGTTAGCACGAGTTTGAGTTAGTTCGAGAAGTGAGTTTATATGCAGTGCAATCGAGAGGTTAGCGAGAGATAAAAACAGTAAGTAAATGCAAGAGAGATTTTTAAGTGGTTCGGCCAACCCGCCTACGTCCACTCTTCTTCCAGAAACTCCCTGGAAGGATTGCACTAAAAACTTCCCTTATTTAGTACAATATCGAGCGCTTGAGCTTTGATCACGAAGCCCGCCTCAAGCCTCAGGTTTTTCGCCCCGCTTCTTGTTACTCCACCTCTCGAGCACTTGACCTTTGATCACCAAGCCCGCGTCAAGCCTCAGGTTTCTTTCACTCGGACAGCTGCCAGGTTACTCCACCTCTCTTGCTTAATCCAAAGCAAGGTGTTTTTGGTTGTCACAGTTGAATGTAACAAGCTCCAATCTGACCACAAGCTATCGTTGAATCAACTTCGATGTAGAGCAGCTTCGGTCACCTTCTGGATGTATAACAGTTTAAGCTTTGTAACTCTCTTGAAACACTAAGATGTGTTTTCTCGCTGTTTTGAATATCAGGATGATATTCCAAGTTGAGCACTTGCACTTGAACGTTTTAGACAGACACTTCTTAAGAATTTCGAACTTCTTTTCTTTTTTTTTTTAACTCCTTTTTTTTTTGTGTCTTTACGTCCTTATATATGAGAGTAGAGGAATAATTCCGTTGGAGGGAAAATTATTCCGTTTGAAGTTTGTCTCCCACGCTGATCATGGGTCTTGCATATTTTCAGCATATTTCATGGAGTGGTGATCTTGTAACTTGAACCTCTTTGTCTTGTAGTGAATATTCCATAGTTCACTTTCTTGAGTCCATGCTCCACTTTCGTCTTTTGGTAAAAGTTACTCTTTTTATATTCCCATTATTCCTTGTTTGTAGGGAATCAGACCACTTCAGCATTGGTGCACCTTTTGACCGTTTGTGGTGGAAATCTGACGTGTCATCCATTTCCGCCCATTTTGAAATCTTCACGTTCGGCACCTCTTCATTATTCCATCTCCATGATATTCTTCTTCTCCAGACTTTAAGTATGACCGTCCTTCAGCTTTGTTGGAGAATTGTTAGTGTATCGAGACCAAGGTTGATATCTTGATCGCTTGATGTCTCGAACTCAAATATCGAGAGGTCTATCTCTCGAACTCAGTTTATGTCTCGAACTTGATAACTGTATCGAGAGGTTCTACCTCTCGAACTCTGATTATGTCTCGAGACTTAGTTGATGTCTCGCAGACCCTTATTCCTCTAGTGTTGTCCCATGCCTTCTTCTGATCTGTCTATATTATTACAATACACGAGACTTCTAAGATGTTCAAACAAATTTACCTCAAGCTTAAATATTTTCCGAGTTGAGCTCAAAGTTACTCGGTTGTATTTTCGCTCTTGGTTTACTTGTCGAACTTACAGCGTTTT
>NC_044927.1:25674525-25706171 GCF_003576645.1 Ipomoea triloba
GTCGAACTTACAGCGTTTTTGCCTATGCATCGAGACTTGGGGATTTCTACTTAACAGTTGGTATCATCAAAACCTATTACATGATGTTCCTAACATTAGGTACATAAACATGTCAATTTAATTTATAAGGCATAATTACCTGTTAGTGACCTGTAATACCAAGTAAATTTAAATGTCACTTAATTTTGCATAAAATGTGTCAAATATGCATCAATTAGGATCTCAAACTATGTAAAGTTGCAATTTGGTACTTAAACATGCAAATTTATTTCATCAAGGCATAGTTACCTGTTAGTGACCTGTAATAACAGGTAAATGTAAATGTTACTCCTGTTAGTGACCTGTAATAACAGGTAAATGTAAATGTTACTTTTTAAGCATAAAATGTGTTAAATAGGTCATCAAATGTTACTTTTTAAGCATAAAATGTGTTAAATAGGTCATCGAACTTTACCCGAAATATCAATTATAACCTAAAACTTTTTAATGTTGCAATTAGGTACATAAACATCTCAATAAAACTTTTTAATGTTGCAATTAGGTACATAAACATCTCAATTTAGTTCATCAAGGTGTAATTACCTGTTAGTGACCTGTAATACCAGTTCATCAAGGTGTAATTACCTGTTAGTGACCTGTAATACCAGGTAAATGTAAATGTTACGTGTTTTTTTTTGCGTAAAATGAGTCAAACAGACCATCGAACTTTATCTGAAAAATAAATTAAGCCATCAAACCTTTTACGAACTTTATCTGAAAAATAAATTAAGCCATCAAACCTTTTAAAGTTGCAATTCGTTACATAAACATGTCAATTTTGTTTATAAGGCATAAATACCTGTTACTAACCTGTAATACCAGGTAAATTTAAATGTCACTTTTTTTGCATAAAATTTTTCAAATATGCATCAACTATAGGCTCTCAAACAATTTAAAGTTGCAATTCTGCATCAACTATAGGCTCTCAAACAATTTAAAGTTGCAATTCGGTACTTAAATATGCCAATTTATTTCATCAAGGCATAATTAGGGTACTTAAATATGCCAATTTATTTCATCAAGGCATAATTAGTTGTTACTGACCTGTAATAACAGGTAAATGTAAATGTCCATTTTTTGGCACAATATGTGTGAAATAAGCCATCGAATTTTACCTTAAATATCAATTAGGACCTAAAACTTTTTATTGTTGCAATTAGGTACATAAACATGTCAATTTAGTTCATCGAGGTGTAATTACCTGTTAGTCACCTGTAATACCAGGTAAATGTAAATGTCACTTTTTTTAGCATAAAATGTGTCAAACAGACCATCTAACTTTATCTGAAAAATCAATTAAGTCCTCAATCCTTTTAAAGTTGGAATTTGGTACATAAACATGTCAATTTAGTTCATCGAGGCGTAATTACCTGTTACTGACCTGTAATACCAGGTAAATGTAAATGTCCCTTTTTTTAGCATAAAATGTGTCAAACAGACCATCTAACTTTATCTGAAAAATCAATTAAGTCCTCAATCCTTTTAAAGTTGGAATTCGTTACATAAACATGTCAATTTAGTTCATCGAGGCGTAATTACCTGTTACTGACCTGTAATACCAGGTAAATGTAAATGTCCCTTTTTTTAGCATAAAATGTGTCAAACAGACCATCTAACTTTATCTGAAAAATCAATTAAGTCCTCAATCCTTTTAAAGTTGGAATTCGTTACATAAACATGTCAATTTAGTTCATCGAGGCGTAATTACCTGTTACTGACCTGTAATACCAGGTAAATGTAAATGTCCCTTTTTTTAGCATAAAATGTGTCAAACAGACCATCTAACTTTATCTGAAAAATCAATTAAGTCCTCAATCCTTTTAAAGTTGGAATTCGTTACATAAACATGTCAATTTGATTTATAAGGCATAATTACCTGTTAGTGACATGTAATACCAGGTAAATTTAAATATCACTTATTTTTGCATAAAATGTGTCTAATATGCATCAATTAGGCTCTTAAACTATTTAAATTTGCAATTCGATACTTTTAAAGTTGCAATTACGTACATAAACATGTCAATTTAGTTTATAAGGCAAAATTACTTGTTTATTAGTCACCTGTAATACCAGATAAATTTAAATGTCACTTTTGTTTGCATAAAATGTGTCAAATAGGCATCAATTAGGCTCTCAAACTATTTAAAGTTGCAATTTGGTACTTAAACATGCCAATTTATTTCATCAAGGTATAATTACCTTTTGTTGACCTCTAATAACAGGTAAATGTAAATGTCAATTTTTTGGCACAAAATGTGTGAAATAGGATATCGAACTTTACTTGAAATATCAATTAGGACCTAAAACTTTTTAATGTTGCAATTAGATACATAAACATGTAAATTTACTTCATCAAGCCGTAATTACCTATTAGTGACCTGTAATACCAGGTAAATGTAAATGTAACCTTTTTTTTTTTGCATAAAATGTGTCAATCAGACCATCAAACTTTATCTGAAAAATCAATTAAGTCCTAAAACCTTTTAAAGTTGCAATGAGGTACATAAACATGTCAATTTAGTTTATAAGGCATAATTACCTGTTAGTGACCTGTAATGACAGGTAAATTTAAATGTCACTTTCTTTTTGCACAAAATGTGTCAAATATGCATAAATTAGGCCTTCAAACTATTTAAAGTTGCAATTTGGTACTTAAACATGCCAATTTATTTCATCAAGGCATAATTACCTGTTAGTGACCTGTAATACCAGGTAAATGTAAATGTAACGTGTTTTTTTTTGCGTAAAATGAGTCAAACAGACCATCGAACTTTATCTGAAAAATCAATTAAGCCCTCAAACCTTTTAAAGTTGCAATGAGGTACATAAACATGTCAATCTAGTTTATAAGGCATAATTACCTGTTAGTGACCTGTAATACCAAGTAAATTTAAATGTCACTTAATTTTGCATAAAATGTGTCAAATATGCATCAATTAGGATCTCAAACTATTTAAAGTTGCAATTTGGTACTTAAACATGCCAATTTATTTCATCAAGGCATAATTACCTGTTAGTGACCTGTAATAACAGGTAAATGTAAATGTCAATTTTTGGCACAAAATGTGTGAAATAGGCCATCGAACTTTACCTGAAATATCAATTAGGACCTAAAACTTTTTATTGTTGCAATTAGGTACATAAACATGTAAATTTAGTTTATCAAGGCGTAATTACCTGTTAGTGACCTGTAAATTTAGTTTATCAAGGCGTAATTACCTGTTAGTGACCTGTAATACTAGTTTATCAAGGCGTAATTACCTGTTAGTGACCTGTAATACTAGTTAATATAAATGTAACTTCTTTTTTTTTTTTTTCCATAAAATGTGTCAAAGAGACCATCGAACTTTATCTGAAAAATCAATTAAGCCCTCAAACGTTTTAAAGTTGCAATTAGGTACATAAACATGTCAATTTAATTTATAAGGCATAATTACCTGTTAGTGACCTGTAATACCAAGTAAATTTAAATGACACTTTTTTTTGCATAAAATGTGTCAAAGAGACCATCGAACTTTATCTGAAAAATCAATTAAGCCCTCAAACGTTTTAAAGTTGCAATTAGGTACATAAACATGTCAATTTAATTTATAAGGCATAATTACCTGTTAGTGACCTGTAATACCAAGTAAATTTAAATGTCACTTAATTTTGCATAAAATGTGTCAAATATGCATCAATTAGGATCTCAAACTATTTAAAGTTGCAATTTTGTACATAAACATGCAAATTTAGTTCATCAAGGCAGAATTACCTGTTAGTGACCTGTAATAACAGGTAAATGTAAATGTCAATTTTTGGCACAAAATGTGTGAACTAGGCCATCGAACTTTACCTGAAATATCAATTAGGAGCTAAAACTTTTTATTGTTGCAATTAGGTACATAAACATGTAAATTTAGTTTATCAAGGCGTAATTACCTGTTAGTGACCTGTAATACCAGGTAAATGTAAATGTTACGTGTTTTTTTTTGCGTAAAATGAGTCAAACAGACCATCGAACTTTATCTGAAAAATAAATTAAGCCATCAAACCTTTTATAGTTGCAATTCGATACATAAACATGTCAATTTTGTTTCTAAGGCATAAATACCTATTAGTAACCTGTAATACCAGGTAAATTTAAATGTCACTTTTTTTGCATAACATTTTTCAAATATGCATCAACTATAGGCTCTCAAACAATTTAAAGTTGCAATTCGGTACTTAAACATGTCAATTTATTTCATCAAGGCATAATTACATGTTACTGACCTGTAATAACAGGTAAATGTAAATGTCCATTTTTTGGCACAATATGTGTGAAATAGGCCATCGAACTTTACCTGAAATATCAATTATGACCTAAAACTTTTTAATGTTGCAATTAGGTACATAAACATGTCAATTTAGTTCATCGAGGCGTAATTACCTGTTAGTGACCTGTCAATTTAGTTCATCGAGGCGTAATTACCTGTTAGTGACCTGTAATACCAGTTCATCGAGGCGTAATTACCTGTTAGTGACCTGTAATACCAGGTAAATGTAAATGTCACTTTTTTTTAGCATAAAATGTGTCAAACAGACCATCTAATTTTATCTGAAAAATCAATTAAGTCCTCAATCCTTTTAAAGTTGGAATTTGGTACATAAACATGTCAATTTGATTTATAAGGCATAATTACCTATTAGTGACAGGTAAATTTAAATGTCACTTATTTTTGCATAAAATGTGTCAAATATGCATCAATTAGGCTCTTAAACTATTTAAAGTTGCAATTTGGTACTTAAACATACAAATTTATTTAGTCAAGGCATAATTACCTGTTAGTGACTTGTAATAACAGGTAAATGTAAATGTCACTTTTTTAGCAAAAATGTGTTAAATAGGCCATCGAACTTTACCTGAAATATCAATTAGGACCTAAAACTTTTTAATGTTGCAATTAGGTACATAAACATGTCAATTTAGTTCATCAAGGTGTAATTACCTGTTACTGACCTGTAATACCAGGTAAATGTAAATGTTACGTGTTTTTTTTTTGCGTAAAATGTGTCAAACAGACCATCGAACTTTATCTGAAAAATAAATTAAGCCATCAAACCTTTTAAAGTTGCAATTCGATACATAAACATGTCAATTTAGTTTATAAGGCATAAGTACTTGTTAGTGACCTATAATACCAGATAAATTTAAATGTCACTTTTTTTTTGCATAAAATGTGTCAAATATGCATCAATTAGGCTCTCAAACTATTTAAAGTTGCAATTTGGTACTTAAACATGCCAATTTATTTCATCAAGGCATAATTACCTGTTAGTGACCTATAATAACAGGTAAATGTAAATGTCAATTTTTTGGCACAAAATGTGTGAAATAGGATATCGAACTTTACCTGAAATATCGATTAGGACCTAAAACTTTTTAATGTTGCAATTAGATACATAAACATGTAATTTAGTTCATCAAGGCGTAATTACCTATTAGTGACCTGTAATACCAGGTAAATGTAAATGCAACTTTTTTTTTTTTTGCATAAAATGTGTCAAACAGACCCTCAAACTTTATCTGAAAAATCAATTAAGCCCTCAAACCTTTTAAAGTTGCAATTAGGTACATAAACATGTCAATTTAGTTTATAAGGCATAATTACCTGTTAGTGACCTGTAATGCCAGGTAAATTTAAATGTCACTTTCTTTTTGCATAAAATGTGTCAAATATGCATAAATTAGGCCCTCAAACTATTTAAAGTTGCAATTTGGTACTTAAACATGCCAATTTCTTTCATAAAGTCATAATTACCTGTTAGTGACCTGTAATAACAAGTAAATGTAAATGTCAAATTTTTAGAAGAAAATGTGTGAAATCGGCCATCGAACTTTACATGAAATATCAATTACGACCTCAAACTTTTTAATGTTGCAATTAGGTACATAAACATGTCAATTTAGCTCATCAAGGCATAATTACCTGTTACTGACCTGTAATAACAGGTAAATGTAAATGTCCATATTTTGGCACAATATGTGTGAAATAGGCCATCGAACTTTACCTGAAATATCAATTAGGACCTAAAACTTTTTAATGTTGCAATTAGGTACATAAACATGGACCTAAAACTTTTTAATGTTGCAATTAGGTACATAAACATGTCAATTTAGTTCTTTAATGTTGCAATTAGGTACATAAACATGTCAATTTAGTTCGTCGAGGCGTAATTACCTGTTAGTCACCTGTAATACCAGGTAAATGTAAATGTCAATTTTTTTTTAGCATAAAATGTGTCAAACAGACCATCTAACCTTATCTGAAAAATCAATTAAGTCCTCAATCCTTTTAAAGTTGGAATTTGGTACATAAACATGTCAATTTGATTTATAAGGCATAATTACCTGTTAGTGACATGTAATACCAGGTAATTTTAAATGTCACTTATTTTTGCATAAAATGTGTCAAATATGCATCAATTAGGCTCTTAAACTATTTACAGTTGCAATTTGGTACTTAAACATGCCAATTTATTTCATGAAGGCATAATTACCTGTTAGTGACCTGTAATAACAGGTAAATGTAAATGTCACTTTTTTAGCATAAAATGTGTGAAATAGGCTATCGAACTTTACTTGAAATATCAATTATGACCTAAAACTTTTTAATGTTGCAATTAGGTACATAAACATGTCAATTTAGTTCATCAATGCGTAATTACCTGTTAGTAACCAATAATACTAGGTAAATGTAAATGTTAATTTTTTGGCACAAAATGTGTGAAATAGGCCATCGAACTTTACCTGAAATATCAATTAGGACCTTAAACTTTTTAATGTTGCAATTATGTACATAAACATGTAAATTTAGTTCATCAAGGCGTAATTACCTGTCAGTGACCTGTAATACCAGATAATGTAAATGTAAATGTAACTTTTTTTTTTTTGCATAAAATGTGTCAAACAGACCATCAAACTTTACCTGAAAAATCAATTAAGCCCTCAATCCTTTTAAAGTTGCAATTAGGTACGTAAACATGTCAATTTAGTTTATAAGGCATAATTACGTGTTACTGACCTTTAATACCGGGTAAATTTAAATGTAACTTTTTTAGCATAAAATGTGTCAAATACGCATCAATTAGGCTCTCAAACTATTTAAAGTTGCAATTTGGTACTTAAACATGCCAATTTATTTCATCAAGGCATAATTACCTATTAGTGACCTGTAATAACAGGTAATGTAAATGTCACTTTTTTAGCATAAAATGTGTTAAATAGGCTATCGAACTTTACCCGAAATATCAATTATGACCTAAAACTTTTTAATGTTGCAATTAGGTACATAAACATGTCAATTTAGTTCATCGAGGCGTAATTACCTGTTAGTGACCTGTAATACCAAGTAAATGTAAATGTAACTTTTTTTTTTAGCATAAAATATCTCAAACAGACCATCGAACTTTATCTGAAAAATCAATTAAGCCCTCAATCCTTTTAAAGTTGGAATTTGGTACATAAACATGTCAATTTGATTTATAAGGCATAATTACCTGTTAGTGACATGTAATACCCGGTAATTTAAATGTCACTTTTTTTTTGCATAAAATGTGTCAAATATGCATCAATTAGGCTCTTAAACTATTTAAAGTTTCAATTAGGTACATAAACATGTCAATTTAGTTCATCAAGGCATAATTACCTGTTACTGACCTGTAATAACAGGTAAATGTAAATGTCCATATTTTGGCACAATATGTGTGAAATAGGCCATTGAACTTTACCTGAAATATCAATTAGGACCTAAAACTTTTTAATGTTGCAATTAGGTACATAAACATGTCAATTTAGTTCATCGAGGCGTAATTACCTGTTAGTCACCTGTAATACCAGGTAAATGTAAATGTCAGTTTTTTTTTAGCATAAAATGTGTCAAACAGACCATCTAACCTTATCTGAAAAATCAATTAAGTCCTCAATCCTTTTAAAGTTGGAATTTGGTACATAAACATGTCAATTTGATTTATAAGGCATAATTACCTGTTAGTGACCTGTAATAACAGGTAAATTTAAATGTCATTTTTTTTGCATAAAATGTGTCAAATAGGCATTAGTTAGGCTCTCAAACTATTTAAAGTTGCAATTTGGTACTTAAACATGCCAATTTATTTCATCAAGGCATAATTACCTATTAGTAACCTGTAATAACAAGTAAATGTAAATGTCACTTTTTTAGCATAAAACGTGTGAAATAGGCCATCGAAATTTACCTGAAATATCAATTAGAACATCAAACTTTTTAATGTTGCAATTAGGTACATAAACATGTCAATTTAATTCATCAAGGCGTAATTACTTGTTAGTGACCTGTAATACCAGGTAAATGTAAATGTCACTTTTTTTTTTTTGCATAAAATGTGTCAAACAGACCATCGAACTTTTTCTGAAAAATCAATTAAGCCTTCAAATCTTTTAAAGTTGCAATTAGTTACATAAACATGTCAATTTAGTTTATAAGGCATAATTACCTGTTAGTGACCGGTAATACCTAGTAAATTTAAATTTCACTTTTTTTTGCATAAAATGTGCTGAATAGGCATTTATTAGGCTCTCAAACTATTTAAAGTTGCAATTTGTTTCTTAAACATGCCAATTTATTTCATCAAGGCATGATTACCTGTTGCTGACCTGTAATAACATGTAAATGTAAATGTCACTTTTTTAGTATAAAATGTGTCAAATAGGCCATCGAACTTTTACCTGAAAAATCAATTAGGCCCTTAATGTTTTTAAAGTTGCAATTAGATATATAAACATATCAATTTAATTCATCAAGGCATAATTATCTGTTAGTGATCTGTAATACCAGGCAAATGTAAATGTTACTTTTTTACCATAAAATGTGTCAAATAGGCCATCGAACTTTACCTGAAAAATCAATTAGGCCCTCAAACTTTTTAAATTTGCAATTAGGTACATAAACATGTCAATTTAGTTTATCAAAGCATAATTACCTGTTAGTGACCTGTAATACCAGGTAAATTTAAATGTCGCATTTTTTTTTGCATAAAATGTTTCAATTAGGCATCGAACTTTACCTGAAAAATCAATTAGGCCCTCAAACTTTTTAAAGTTGCAATTATATATATAAACATGTTAATTTTGTTTATCAAGGCATAATTATCTATTAGTGACCTGTAATACAAAGGAAATGTAAATGTCACCTTGAATGCATAAAATGTGTCAAATAGGCCACCGAAATTTATATGAAAAATCAATTAGGCCCTGGAACTTTTTAAAGTTGAAATTAGTTACAAAAACATGTCAATTTAGTTTACCATGACATAATTACATGTTAGTGACCTGTAATACCAGGTAAATGTAGGTGTCACTTTTTTTTTTTTGCATAAAATGTGTCAAATAGGCCATCGAACTTTATTTAAAAAATCAATTTGGCCCTCAAACTTTTTAAAGTTGCAATTAGGTATATAAACATGTCAATTTAGTTTATCAAAGCATAATAACTTGTTAGTGACCTGTAATATCAGGTAAAATTAAATGTCACTTTTTTGCATAAAATGTGTCATATAGGCATTAGCATTACAAACGCTGAACCCAATATACAAGCCCAATTGCCCCATATCGGATTAGTAATGTGCGGTAGTCAAACTAATTTAGTCGGATAATTAATTTAGTAATTACAATGTTTTAAATTAGAGACTATATTAACTCTTTATGTTTTAAAAGATTGAGAAAGTATAGATTAACATATACTATAATGTAATATTATGAGTAGTATTCAAAAATAATAATAATAATAATAATAATAATAATAATAAAAGACTCTTCGTGGGAGTTGTATATGCTTTGTAAATTTCTAAGTTGGACTCTCCATGAGAGGCTACCAAGTTCCAAGTTACATTTTTCAAGAGAGTTGTCTATTGATAGACTTTTTGTGAGACTTGATTACTGTTACAAAATAAGTTTTATTCATAGCACACTCTCAAATAATGATTACAAATTTTCGATACAAACTTTCTTGAAAATCGAAAGATTTAGTAATGTCAAGTAAACCACCTCGAGTTTATGACTCTGTTTGGCAGAGCTTATTTAGGAGCTTATAGCTCATTTTAAGCTACTAATAAGCTATAAGCTCTGTTTGGTAATGTTCTCAAAATAAGCTAGTAGCTTAAAATAAGAGCTTATTTTGAAACGCTACTTGGGGTAGCTTTTCAAAATAAGCTAGTAGTTTTTTAACTTTTTTCCATCTTTATCCTTATTATTTTAAATAAATGACATCCTTTACCCCTCTCAATTAAAACTCTTTTGACATTTTTTTCATTATGTTTGGTTGTAATTTCAGTTTGATATTTATGTTTGAACATTAATTTTTGTATGAATTAATCTTATGAATTATAAATTTTTTTTTTTACTTTATATATTTTCAAATATATGTTCTTACTTTATATTTTATTTAAATATATTGATTTCATTATTTTATATTTTAATATATAAACAAACCTATTTAAATTTAGAATTATTTAAATTGTATGAAAATGTCCTTTTTAGTCTTTTTACATTTATTAGCTTATCAAAAAGCTAATTTTACCAAACACTTTTAAGCATAACAGCTAGCTTAACAGCTCTTCAGATTTCAGCTTCGAGCTTATAGCTTTTCAGTTTTCAGCTACCTTTTCGTGGCAAACATAGCCTATATGTGCGGGTTGATCTAAATTACTTCCATATATGGGATTGTGGTCTAATCTTGCACCATATATGGAGTCGTGCCAAATCAACCACTGTTCAAATGGAAATTGAGGCACTGCCATTTTTATTACCGTAATGGAAAGTTTATTCTATTATTAAATAAGATATATTATTGCAAGAAAGGGTTTGATCAAAGGTAATTTCACTAATTTGTAGTTTGTTGACATGGCGACATTAAGTGGAGGAAAAAAAAAAGAAGAAGAAGAAGAAAAGCTTGATTGGTACTTTTCCAAATTGAGCTACACCTCAAAGAGTCGAAGCAAGCTAGACAAGAAGCTAACTCACTCAAAACATGATAGAAACTCAAAACTAATTGACTAGACTAGTCTCCCTAATAAGCATTTTTCACAAGTTTCTGAAACTAAAACATCCAATATCTCTAATACCATCATGGGGAGCAAATTATCATTCTCCGGGAGGAACAAGCAATTCAGAAAGTCAAATAGTTAAGTTTCTCCTATCAGGCAGCTACTGCTTCCCCGTGGAGGAGCATCTGGTCAAAGTGCCACACGCCTAAGAGCACAAACAGATAGAGATGGTAAGAGGACGGATTAAGCAAACTTCTCAAATCACACCATGAATACATATTTATTTGAAAGGGACGTGTAATAGAAGCAGAGAACATACCATGTCCTTTGCCCACTCTTCTCAACTGGGCCACATACTCAGATATCTTCCTGATTGATTCCACCTAACAGGACAAGTAGCAAACAATCTTCAATCAGTAAGAGTTAATGTGTACTTAGGGACATCTGCATAGTGTATGACAAAAGCGCAAACCTGCTCCTGTAGGAACTCGCTTTCAACAAAGTCAGCCAAATGAACATCATTATTTCGATCAGCCACCTGTAAGTGTAGAGATGAGGTATATCAACCCAAGGCACATAAAGTAATATGTATAGCCAATCTTGTACTTAAGATTCTCTGCGAAATGAAACAGATTTTCTAGAAGTTGGAACTTCATGATGAGTTTAGAAACCAATTTCAGCTATAGCCCATAATTGAATTTATTACTATACTGAAAAACAAAAAACAGAGTTAACTGAACACAAAAAGTAGAGCATTTCTTACAGCATGCAAATTTAGAAGCTTCTCATTAGTCAACTTCTCCAAGGAAAGTGCAAGCTCCATGGCTGTCAAACAAATTCACATACAATATGTCAAGTTAATCTGTCTCTAGGTGAGAATAAAGCTCAAAATCTATGCAAGCAAATTCATTTGTTGAATTGGAAGCATGTCTATGTGTTGTGAATTAGAACTGTGAACCATAATCCGTAACAGGAAATGTAGTTCTAAGAGGCCTACATTCAAACCAACATCTTTACACATACTTTGCACATAAGTTGAATTATAACATATTCGGTTGCAAAAACACCTATAAATCATTAACAGCATAAATGTAATGTAAAAAATGTGAAGAAAACACCTATAAATCAATAACAGCATAAATGTAATGTAAAAAATGTGAATTAAGTACATATGAACTATATCCTTACAGAAGTCCATAGAAAATTGACCCATAGGGCAATGCATCTACACTATTACATGGAATTGACAACTCCAGAAAACAGGTTCGATTTCCACAAAGTACAAGCTAAATATGGTCCCAAAGTTGTCAGTTTTTGGTTAGAGAAATTTGAATGTATCCACTGACATCAAAATTAGGGAACCACACATTTACAAGATAACATAAAAGCTATGGCATATGACTGCAAAATTCAAAAGGATAAGGTAAAATGTCAAGAAACAAATCTTACCATACAATGCATCTCCCTTCTCAGCATCATCAAACTCAGAGAGAGGCATCACAATACACTGCAGCTTCACTTTTCCACCTCTTTTGTTCTAATGCAGGTAAACGATGCAACTTAGCACTACTTACGCCCACTTAATTACAAAGAATAATGCCAAAAGAAAAATAAGAAAATGGATGAATAATTTTTTTAAATGTCTAAGGGACATTTGTTCAAACACCTGATATTCCATCAGTTTCTCAGCATGGTCTCTTTCCTCTTCGCTAGATTCCTTGAAAAACCTTTATGAAGATGAAAACAAGCCAAGATTATATAGTATTAAATAGGTATCAAAAAAGGAATACACGTTTAACTGTTTAAGTGTGAGAGATTTGAGAGATTTTTTACTTGGCAAGACCCTTGAGAGCGACGTTGTCCCTATCGAAATAAGCATACATCGCATGGTAAACATACGAAACATTGTACTCAACGCTGCAATCGCATCAAAGAGAGTCAGTAGACAAGCCAGTAGCAACAAACGCAAATCTATAACAATTTCCTAAAAAGCAAACGAGATATCCAATTTTCCTGAAGAAAAACGCATTCAAAGCAAAAATTTCGAGAAGACTCACTTGATCTGTTCGTTGATGGCAGCTTCACAGTCGTCGACGAACTTCTGGCGGCAAAGAGAAGTCTGAGGGCCACTCGGCACCATACTGAGCTCCTTCTTCACTTCCTCAAACGGCTCGAAAATAACGCCGGTCAACGGCTTGTTGTTCGAGCCCTTGGAAGCACAAACCACGAGCGCATTTCCATTCCCGGCCTTGGCCGGAAGACCTTTCAGCGACGAAGCAGAGGAAAACAGGGGACTCAGATTATCCCCATGGGAATTCAACAGAGGAAAAGCCGTAGCTGCTTTGAGAAGCATGGCTTGCATATCGACGGATGTGTGTATGTATCGGCGGAGAGAGAATTGAGAGAGTGAGAGAGAGAGAGAGAGAGAATGGTATCAGTGCGGAGAAATGGGGAGTGGGCGGAAGATAATATGAGATATAGGAATGGAGTTCGGAAGTATGGCCACCGTTAGATCAGTGGCCACGTGGATGACCTCGATTAATTATCGGGACGGAGCGCGTGCCATACCCGTGGCGCACGAAAGATGGCATTTGTGGAAGGAATCCCGGATGAAAATCTGGACCTGTACCCGTCTGTACAAAAAGTTGGAATCCGAAAATGGATTTTTTTTCTCTCACTTTTACGCCTGATTTACGGAAAATATTTAAAAAGAAATGAAATTGAAATTTTATGGAAAATAGTTATTATGAAGATAATTTCATTATTTGATTGGTAAAAAAAAATTACTCGAAATACTAATTCTATTGTTTAGCTGGTTTTAAAATTGTACGGAATAACGAGTATAAAGACATATATGACTCTACAAAATAAGAAAATTAATACTTCGTAATAATTAAGAAATAACACAAGTGGTAAAATAGTTTATCTACACCACTTTTTCTTCCAATCTCCCATGAAAAATAATTAGTCAAACACTCTAACCCAGCTAATACTATCAATTAGTCAAACTTTCTAACCCAATCAGCTAAGAGTTATTTACCAAATATCTCTTAGTTAAATTAGTGAGATAATTGATATTAATAAATACATTATCCCGAGTATACACCATCTCACTCTCATGTGCTTTGCCCTTCCGAGCTCTACACATGTTTGGAATGTTATACTACACTGAAGTACTTGTACAATTATTCCACTATGATTGTCTCTTTCACAATTTTTTACTTAATCACTTCTTCACTCTCGAAACACTAACACCTTGGAATAAGCCCAATTATTGAACAATACACTTCTTGATGAAATAGTTATATAAAAATCTTATGATATTAATTTAATCATATTAAATTCTGCAGATTTTTTAAAATTTTGTGAATGCAAACTAAGTGGTCCAAGTTGCTAAAAGCACATGCACAAATTGTGGTTGATTTAAATGGCATATTTACTTACATTCTCAATTTGATTGAAACCACAAACTTTTCATGATATCATTTTCATTTGTGTTGATTTTTTGGGGGGAATTAATTTGTTTCCATGTTTCTTGAATGACCAAATTGGGAGTGAACTTTGAGAATCTTCAATTATTTGTGATTGTCTCTATTCATCTTTTTTTTTAATGCTCATACCAATAAAAGATTATGTGTAATGGATTATTATGAAATATTATTGATAAAAAATTAAACTTGCAGTCTCTAACTAACCCCACCCTTGAAATGATGGGTTTGCAAAGTGACATGGATAAACAAGTGGAAAAATTCTTACTTCGTAATTTTTAAATATTTTGTGTGCTTAGATGTATAGCAATTCGACAATGATAACTGGACGCATATTAAATGACGAATCATAAGTTTAAAAAATAAATTAAATTAAATTAAATTATCATATAGAAATTCAATGGACATAGCATATCAGATATAGTGAATTTAGGAAAGCCAAATTTATACATTAGGTATATCTTCACTAATTACATTATATTTTTATCCGCTTTTAATGGTTGTGAATTGAATTGTGATGAATTTAGCTAATCTATAAATTGAAGTTAGTACACACAACTTATGCATTTGGAGGTTTGCTATACTCACTCGATTGCTCTTTTCCATAGTGAATTATTCTCATTCTTAATCTAGTAGATTTAGATAGTTAGTAAGTTGATTACTAATGCAACTTGCAATGTTGGAGGTGCGACTTTTATAAATGGTGTCTCATGTTAAAGGGTAACAATGGATGAATGAAGTATCCAGGAGCGATTTACTATCATGTGTAGTTTGTTAGTTATTACTAGCTAGCTAGAAGCGAAATTAACCCAATACACATTCTCATCGTGTAATAATTAGTTTAATTAAACGCCACTTTTGTTCATCTTCATTAAACAAGGATTTCTCACTATTTCTTTAGGCGATATTCAAAAAAATTGTTTTATATTGAAATATTTTATATACTATTTGACAATAATTGAAATCTAACCTAATCAAAACTCAAAAGTAATTATCAAATATTGAATATTGGGTATATTAAACAAATTGTTAATTGTGAGATATTTTCATTAAAATATATAATGATTAAAAGCACCAAACATAGATTAACATGTAGCATAAAAGTGGATATTTTATTATAATAATATTATTATTAACCAACCAGGTGGATTGTGAAACACAACTCATTAAGCTTTGATTAGTAAAGATGAGGGGCCCTTGCTTAGCTTGATAGATACTTAGAAAGACTCCTTTTTATTTATTTACATTTTTTTTGTTTATACTATTTGTTGCCTGAGCAACCAAATATATATCCTTCAATTAAAGTAGAAAAAAAAAAAGAAGAAAAAAAACCAATAAAAATCATTTTCAAACAATTGTAAAAAGTAACTTTGATTTACAAAATGATAACGTACACATGATTACTACCGAGGATGTGCATTAAATATATCTCATTCATATGTAATAGTCCATTTATACTAATTAAGAAAATTTTGTTTGATATGCTTGATTAAGATAATATTAACAAAAATTAAAATTTAATGTTCTAGTACGTGAATTATGTTCTAGTCACTCTATTATATATGTGGGACACATTTATAAATTAACTGATAAGTATGGCTTTGTCGTTTGGCAAGCAGATATTTAGCAGTAATAATTAGTATAAAATTAATAGACCAACCAACTTTGTTATAAAGTGAAATCAGATTTCTCATTGACTTTAATTTATCAGTAGGCCAGGTCTTATCCATACCAATGTAGCATTGATTGTGATTTGGCCTTATATCCTTGTCCAAAGTGAATCTTACAAATAGGGGTGTGTGTACAACATTATTGTATATATAAAAGAAGGATCATATATCTTCAGTAATAAGTGTGGATATCATTTAGCTAGGTTGATTAATGACTGGAAAGTAAAGAAAAAATGAAGAAAAATGTTATGATATTTTAGAAATTATTAAACTTTATTGGGAAACACTTGATAGTCTATATGCGGATAACTAATAATACATACACTTGAGTGTACAATTATAGATCATAAGTGTACTATTAGTAATTTGCAAATGTGCAACAAAAGATCGGACTAATTACGAAAATGTACTGTATTTGCGAAAATAAAATTAATTCACACTTTTTACAAGGGATGGGAGTTCAAATGAGATCATGATATTATTGTAAAGTTTGAAGACTAATCAAAGCCGCACATCATGATTTATCAATGGTTACAAATTTTAATAAACAAAATACGTGGTTAATATTACAAAATTGACTTCTCCCATTTTATCTTTATCTTTCAACACCCTCAACCGTTGATCGATCTATTTATCATCACTTTTTACTTATGAATTTGTTCTTAAGTGAATCTCTCTCTCTCTCTCTCTCACACACACACACATATATATATATATATAGCTTGGTTTTAACTAATATGGCCCAATACAAACCTATTGGGATGTATGTGTGAATCATCAACACAACTTGGGCTAAGCTAGTAGTCTTCCAAAATATAATGCAGATTAATTATCAACCCAACCCATACATGGGCCTTTTAAATCTTGGTCAGTCGGTCCAAATATGTGAGGAAGTCAAATTTAAATTACGTGCATGCATGACTTTCTCGTGATGGGTATAGCCAAATTAAACCTAATTTACACCCCCACCCTCCCTTCACCCCCTCGCCCCACCCCCACCCCCCACCCAAAAAAAGAAAGAAAAAAAGTCACAGAATTAGATACTAAAGGAAAAATTGAAAACCTACAAGTAGTACTGAAAGCATGTGTAAACACGAGGAAATTAAGAGTTAAAAGCCCCTTTGCTCCCCCCAACTTGCACCTCAACTTGCCATGAAATTCACCTGCCCATCGAATATACAAACTCATATAGAATAATAATGCCATTGAAAATGAAAGCCCCCACACCCAAAAGGAAACAAAAAACAACTCCAACTTGCTCTTTTTTTTTCTTTTTTTTTTTTAACGATTCGCATCCATAACTCAAGAGTACGTATTGGAAAAATCAAAATATCGTATAAAAATTCATAAATCATAGAAAATAGGTAAATTATACTAAAAATACCATGTACGACGTATGACATCAAGTATTATTACTATTGTAAGATTAATTCAGATTCAGCTTCAATTGTCACATAGTTCAACTTTTATTTGACAAAATTTTGACCCAGAACTACTTAACGTGCGCGCACACATATAAGTTGATTCCCAGACCTTGCAGAG
Organism: Ipomoea triloba; assembly: GCF_003576645.1. Classification (NCBI taxonomy): domain Eukaryota; kingdom Viridiplantae; phylum Streptophyta; class Magnoliopsida; order Solanales; family Convolvulaceae; genus Ipomoea; species Ipomoea triloba. The sequence continues at coordinate 25,692,308 of NC_044927.1, forward strand.
CTTTATATATATAGTGCGCATTCTAGCTTGAATTTTACTATAATTTAGATCCCTTTAATTTGACAAACAATATGAGTGATGCTACCTTCTTTTCTTAACATGGCAATGCTTAATTGGCTCATTTTTATTTTTTATTTGAGTAGTAAGTGAATTATATTTTTAAAATTTATGATATAATTTTATTATCATGTATGTCAAGGAATAAATATTAGAAGTTAAGTTTATAAATAAAAATAACAAATTTTTTTGGACAAACTCGCCCATTTGGCTTCAATTTGGAACCGACACGTTCAACTTGTACAAATGTACATATATATTATAATCATAAAAGGGTAATATTTTTTTACTACAATACATTAATATTGGACGAATGCGTGAACACCGATGTAATGGTGTCGGTTACGAAGTTATGATCATTACACACATTACCATCATAATTTAATTTTTTTTTATTATATTGAACCGTACTGATTAATTATGGACAATTTATATTGATTTTGTCTTCTTGTGATATTTTATCATCTAGGATTATTGAGAGTTTTTTTTTACTTAAGAGCACAACTAAATCAAAATATTGTACGGTAGAATATGGCATATTCAATTAAATTTTGATTATAAAGCAATAAAATTTATGTAATATGATGTATTATATGAGTGCAACTTCAACCAAGTTGATAATGTTATTAGTTTGGTAACTAATATTGATTTACCTCCTTGTAACCTTCTTAGTTTGAGCCGATCAATTATGAGTAACCTATACTATTTTATCATTTGTCAACTAGAGTCACAATATGAGGTATACACTGTGCCCACCATTGAATAGTGACTACAATATGATTCTTTGTAACAAAAAAATAATAATAAAGACATTAATATTAATTTACATCTAGCGATTTACAACACTAATTGTACCTCAGTTCTTGCAGTTGAAGATCTAGTACAGATGCTAATAACAAAGGAATTTAGAACAAAAAGTGTGCGGATCATCGTCAAGATAAAAAATGGAAACGGAAAAGTAGTTAAAATGAAACCATGTTTACATTGTTCATATGATTAATTTACTTATGAATTAATTACAAGAAGATTTGACGATGTTTTGATTATTCTTGCCGGAGCTTTCCGCGATTTGCGCTAACGACTGGAGATTGCACCGCACGATGGTGTCAACGAAGACGCACGTCTCTTCCTTAGTATTCCCCGGCGGGACGTCGACGACGAAGGATTCCACGACGACCGTCTTGTGGTGTTCGGAATCTGCGGCGGCGCGGTGGTGGAGAGTGGTGACGGAGCGGTAGTTGCGGAGGCGGTGGTCGCCGCCGACGACGCTGAAGCCGAACACGTGTCGCTCGTCGTCGAGGATATCGAGGCGCTCGGTGCTGGAGACGGCCGGGACGCCGGACACCACGCGCACCTCGCGGAGCGTGCCCACGCTGCTGCCGTCGCCCACGATGACGTGGCAGCTCTTCAGGAAATGCTTGTAGGCCTGCGGGTTGTCGAAGCGGCGGACCAGGGCCCACACGGCGTCCAGCGGGGCGGACACCTCCTGCACCACCGCGGAGCAGCACTGGTTGGGCCCCACCGCGTGGACGTGGTACTGCAGCAAGCTGTCTGGGACCACCACCGTCCACGTCGGCAACGGCGGCTGCTTCTGTATCCTCACCGCCGTCGTCGCCGCCGCGACAGCGGCGGAGAGGTGGTGGTGCGAATCGGATATATGGCAGTGAACTGTAGTAGGCATTTGCTTGCACTTTGAGATACGAGAGAATAGAATTGAATATATGGCGATTACATATAAACTCATACAAAATATATAGAGAGAGAGAAAGGGAGAGAGATAATTAGGAATATTATTAACGATTGTCTAGTTGATATTTCTTCGGACTTTTTGAGAATAAAAACCTCAAAAAAACACAGTAGAGAGAGAGAGATGGAGAGGTTAGCGCAAAAGCTCACGCCGGGAGACTGCAAGTTGATGATCAAGTTGCAAAAAACTTATTTGGACAGTATGTGAATGACATTTNCGACAGCGGCGGAGAGGTGGTGGTGCGAATCGGATATATGGCAGTGAACTGTAGTAGGCATTTGCTTGCACTTTGAGATACGAGAGAATAGAATTGAATATATGGCGATTACATATAAACTCATACAAAATATATAGAGAGAGAGAAAGGGAGAGAGATAATTAGGAATATTATTAACGATTGTCTAGTTGATATTTCTTCGGACTTTTTGAGAATAAAAACCTCAAAAAAACACAGTAGAGAGAGAGAGATGGAGAGGTTAGCGCAAAAGCTCACGCCGGGAGACTGCAAGTTGATGATCAAGTTGCAAAAAACTTATTTGGACAGTATGTGAATGACATTTGCCCCTAGTTTTTCATTATAATTACGTGATCGATATCACCTTAATTTGTCACTTTTTACTACAACATACGGTGCTACGTTATCCGAGGTTTTCCTTTGCCTGTTCGAATAACTAATCAAGGGCCCCGTTAGTTGGTACCATTTTTATTTTGAATTTTGAAAAGGAAAATGTTGTTTTTTCCTCATGATTCGTCACTTCTTGATGAATCTTTCAGTTATAAATTGACTGATTTCCATCACTAAATAAAAAAAAATATAGTAACTTAATGAGATAATATTATGTCAAGAGCTACTTGGGGTGTGGTTGAATGGAAGGGACTCATCCATCCTTAACTAAAGGTTTAGGGTTCAATTATTGACATTAGGTATGGAGCAACTTCAAACATTCAGGAGCCTTAGTTATTATGTTCGACGGTAAAAATCTTAGGCGTATAGAGTTTTTAAAGGACGGTCAAGCTAAGTCTAATTATTTTAAGCGGAATACTCGTTATAATGAGTAGGGTGAATGATTTCAAGGATTCACTTATAATATGTGCGTTGAGAAATGTTAAAGGACGGTCAAGTTTGATTATTTTAAGCGGAATACTCATTATAACGAATAGGCCGGATGAATGATTTCAAGGATTCACTTATAACGTGGGCGTTGGGAAATGTTAAAGGACGGTCAAGTCTGATTATTTTAAGTGAAATACTCATTATAACGAGTAGGCCGGATGAATGATTTCAAGGATTCACTTATAACGTGGGCGTTGGGAAATGTTAAAGGACGATCAAGTCTGATTATTTTAAGCGGAATACTCATTATAACGAGTAGGCTGGATGAATGATTTCAAGGATTCACTTATAACGTGGGCGTTGGGAAATGTTAAAGGACGATCAAGTCTGATTATTTTAAGCGGAATACTCATTATAACACGATCAAGTCTGATTATTTTAAGCGGAATACTCATTATAACGAGTAGGCTGGATGAATGATTTCAAGGATTCACTTATAACGTGGGCGTTGGGAAATGTTAAAGGACGATCAAGTCTGATTATTTTAAGCGGAATACTCATTATAACGAGTAGGCTGGATGAATGATTTCAAGGATTCACTTATAACGTGGGCGTTGGGGAATGTTAAAGGACGGTCAAGTCTGATTATTTTAAGCGGAATACTCATTATAACGAGTAGGCTGGATGAATGATTTCAGGGATTCACTTATAACGTGGGGTTTGCTTTTAATTTAACATTCCAATTTTGAAATATTCGTCGTGAATATAATTAGCGTTGTGTTAGGAATATAATCCGATTTAATTTCAAAAGAGTAGAGTTAGCTAGAAAATGATTATTTAGATGATATACTTTCATCACCACATCACACAAGGAGTGCTAATCACCATCAATTGTAAAGGCACTCAAGATATCTTAGATTGGGTCTGGATCTATTCCGTCAAGCATATTTAACAAGAAACAAATTTTTGTGTAAATTGAATGGCTACTAATCACAATCATAATTGACACGAACTCTGCACGTACAAGACATCATATTCGGTTGATATGAGTTTGTCTAAATTTTTTTTAGTGTTTTTACTTTCAATTCCTGGGTGTATATATAAAATTATACCTATAATCAAAGGAGAAGATAAGTTTGTATGTTACTCTAGTTATATATAAAAGACCAAAATAAAATTTAAAAATGACTATCACGTACCCATATGTTAAGCATATTATTATATAAATAATAAATATATACTCAAATTATCCGTTTAACTTTTTAATTGGCAAGAAATACATCATTCATTTGGTAAAAGAAATCAATTCGTAACTATTGAGTATATATTAATGTATAAAATGTAAGTAAGCTTTTCAAATTGTAAGGAATTGGGTATCATTGTTTGATGCAAGTTGATGCATGTAAAATCATTGCATGCACTAGACCAATGGACTTTATACTTGATATAAGAAAAGTAATTGATACCATCAGGACATTCATCCTTCCAAAAGCTAGCCAATTAGTCATTATTTTGAAAAGGTAAATGCTAGGAATTAATTAAAACCAAAATTAAAAATATAATTAAAAGTATATACTCCGTATATAGGAATGTTCATGTGAGAGCTAACTTTCAAGTAAAAAGTGAAGACCGGTATGTTCTATCCATTTAGTTAGATGAACAATAGATAGAAGGTTGTTTATTAAAAGAAAGAGAGAGAGAGAAAAAAAAAGGTATAGTAGTGTCAATTTTAATTTATAAATATTGTAAACTTAAAATAAGTGTGGTACGGTAAAATTGACTCTTTAAAAAAAAACAAAAAAAAAACAAAAACATTAAACCATTGATGAATGAGCGGTTGATATCTGTAATTACTTCTTATGAGCGGTTTTCATTTGAAACTTAATGGGTAGTTGAGATCAATTGTCGCTCCTTGTAGGAGGATGTCGCTCTCAGTTGAACATCTCAACTGTTGATCGACCTAAATAGATAGAAAAGATTAATCGTCACTTTTTACTTAAGGAGCTGAGTCTGTTCTCACCGGAAACTCTCCTCAACTTGAAATATTATATACAAATTAATTATTTGATTATGTTAGACAGGATGCTTGCTAGTAGGAATATTTTGGTACAAAACCAAGAATTACACTTTAATTAAAAGCATATGAATGGCATGTCACACTTGTCATTAAATTTACTGCTCATATACAGTAGTACCTTCAACTTGGTAATTTATCTTTCTTTTGCTACTAGTTTTTGTCCATCAACTTTTTCATAGACTTTCTAAGTACTCCATGTTTTATTATTATTATTTTTGGTTAAGTTTGGATTATATTAAAAAAAATTATAAGTTGGCTTTCAAAAAAAATGATAAAGTGTTATTTCAAATTGATGTTTAAAAATATTTAAATATAATATTGATTAAAAAATGGGATAATACAAATTAAAATACTATGGAGTGTAATACAATTGCTATGAATTATATTGTAATTGAATCATCATATGATGCTGGTCCAAATAGTATTAGAGCATGAGATTGACAACCTAATTATATAATTTTGAATAATTCCCCATCACTAGCGTCTCGATCTATTACACAATTATCTTGAAGTCTTATGGATAAGATAAATCGCAAAATGTATACTATATAGAGTAAGTAATCGTATATGTGACCGTACAAGGGACCCGTCATCTATAGGCTCGCTCTTATGCCTAGGGGCATTGGCGTCCTAACTACTATTGCATGTATGCATGAATGAGAACGGAGTTGATTGTAAGTAGAGAAACAACAGGATGTTTCAAAAAAGAAAAAAGTTATTGAATAGTAACCAATCTTAACCGAACCATGTGTAATTTAAAACTTCTTTTTAGTTAACACAATTTGTATTTTGTAATCTAAATTTATGTAATTTGCATTAAAGTTTTATTTCATCAACTCCATTTAGTTTTTTTCCCTAATATTTCATTCTCATACAACTCTATTTTGTCCCTAAGTTATCATTGATGATACACTTTTCAAATCACACAGTTGTGTGGACCAGGTCAGTTTCCCTCATCATATCCCCAAAAGCAAATGGATCAGAAATCACACAAAGCAATACATTAGTGATCAACAATAATGAACGGTCCATAAATTATGAAAATGAATAAGAATTGGGGGCTCGCAGAAATGGAAACTTTATATTTAATGTTCAAATTGCGTATACTAACAAGTCTTTTCAACGTTTTCGTTTCTATTTGAAGTGAAAGTTGGCTTTTCTCCAACCACAAGCCCTACTTGCAATTTCCTTTTGCCATTTGAGCAAATAAAACCATCAATTTTTTCTTATAATTAAATCCGATCTATAGCAAAAATAAGTACAAATGGAAATAAATTATATTTGTAGCAAGTTTATCTGATAAGCTTTGGCCTTTGTTCAATGCACATTTCATTCAACGGCCATCACACATTATTGCACAATTTTGGACTTCAAAATGGAAAAGAATTGAATAATGCAACTTGGTTAGATTGGTTGAGACGTTTAAATAAAATTAGTAATACATAATCTATACATGTATTGCAAATTTAAGACTTAAGAGCACTGTTTTTTGTTTTTTTTTTCTGAGTATTAAATGTCTTGCGAAAAAATCTTTGATTTACGAGAAAGTTCACAACTACTATTTGAATGTATGTTTTGTATAAAACTCGTTTTGTAACCCTATCGGAAAAGGATCACAATGGTGTTTTTATAAAACTCGTTTTGTAACCCTATCGGAAAAGGAGCACAATGAGATAAACTAGTCTAGATATATTGTCCATAGTTGGTATGCTCAAATAGAGAAGGCTAATAAAAACTTTCAAAGAGAGTGAGTCGAATTTGAGTTGACATATATAATGTAGTATCTATTCATCATAGCTACTTTCTCAACCTATTAAAGCACAAAGAGTCAACAATCGTCTCCACTGAGGCGAGAACCACTCTCTTCCATATGGGAGTGCAACCAGGTGCCACTAGACCAACAGGTCTTGGCCACTAATGTAGTTAATAAGTGATATATTTTATTGTTTTTGAGAAGTACCTAGAGTTTCAAAAAAGAGATGTACCTACAAATTATACAACTCAGCTTTGTAACACATTGAATACTTGTACTATTTTAGTGTAAATTTGGGTTTTCAAAAGGCAATTTAAAAAGTACTCCGTAACATTTTATATCTCCACTTATTTAGACTATTTGTTTTGTTATTACAATTAGTCACTTTCATCAAGTTGAATTTTAATCCATTTTAAAAAATAAGTTAAAAACGGACTAGAAATGGGTCAATAACTTTGTTATATGGGGCAATAAAAAGTAAATCTCCTATTAAAATCATCATATCACATACTATATACACACACATACAATAAGTTATTGAACTTTAATTAACTTGTATAAGTGGTTAACATGAGTTGACAGGAAATAGCAAATCGAGTGGTTTTTCATTTTATCTTTGTTCTTGTCTTGACATAATGATCTCGTATCTCGATATATATCTTAACATTTTGGTGAATTTTATATTTGACTTTTATTTATCAAATACAACTGAACATACAACATTTTAACCTAACATATAGAAAACGCATTAAAAACAAAAATAAAAACATAAAAGGGAAAGTTGTTGTGTATCATGTGTATGTGAGTTCAAATTGGGATCCTTTTTTTGACAATTTGCCAAATCTTTCTCCTGTTTTCGTTCTTTAGGTTTTTTTGGGTCATCAATTTGTATATCAACTTGACAATTGGGCTTTAATTTGCAACTTGATTTTGGTTTCAAAGCAGTCTTGAGTTGACAGAGAGATCATTAATATTCCAGAATTTGTTCTAGAACTTTGCAATATATATAGAGCTGGTAATTAATATAAGGTTGTTGCAAATCTGTGTGTTATATCTCAATTTTATTTTAATTTACTAATTTCCTAATTATTTAATTTGCATGTTGTATTAATTAGATTTATACATTATCGTAACCAATTCAAGTTGCATGAACACAACAATTTGCCAAATTGTAAGGTGCACCAACAATAACCAAAATAGATAATGATCAGATGAACCCTTACTTTATTTAGAAAAATGGAATTAAGTTTTAGTTATTAAACTCCAAAAAAAATCAATTAAATTATCAAATTTAAAGAGAAGAAGCACTGCCATGACATGGCATGAATATATATACATACATATATACACACAGTCACACACATACCACACACTCCATGGAGGCTTGGACATCGAATATGAACAACAAAGGATTAATTCTTCATTATGATCACGGACAAAGAACCATCACTTAAGATTTGCTTTCAACGATAAAGTAAATGCTCAATTCCTATACGAATATTGGGGGTTTACGTTTAGATTAAACTCCTTGTGTGTGAATATAAATTTACTCGATTTACCTCATCATAGACAAATTCATAAGGTTGAAGATATAATTTGGCAAAAACGAAGAATCTTGAATTATCAAACAAAAGAAAAAGAAAAAGGAAAGATCTTATCGTGCAATTATTATACCATGGACCATGATTTACTTTACATTGTAAATTTTAATTCAAAAATTATGTCTCAACAATTAACATATTATTTACTTGTAAATACATTGAAAGTACATAATTTATTAACTATAGACATAATATGTTCAATAGTTATATCATAGACCCATCACAATTTACATGAAAAATTCAAATTGTGAACATTCATTATGTAAATTATGTATTTTGGACTCAGCTCCACATAATAATTTCGCTTAATATGTTAAGTGCATCTTATGTGTCCACAATTAATCTATTATATACTTTTAATTTATTTAAAAACACATAATTGATTTATTAATCACAATCACATAATATAGTAACTACAACTACATACACATATGGAATGTGGACCAAAGGTCCATAATATAGTTTGCCCTCATGGTGGCCTTGAAGGACTTGGATCAGAATCACTAGTCGGGCCTGAGTTCGGTTATAATCTTATTTACAAAATACGTTTGGGCTTGGATTAGACATACTCAACTGAGTGATTAGAAGAAAAAAAAAAAAAAAAAAAAAAACTCCGTAACAGCCACTGCTCCTCTACAAAAACTGAGGGCACATTATACTAAACTCGAGCACACAGACAAAAGCGGATATCATCTTGAATTTTAGATCATTGCAGGAAAAAAAATAAAAAATTAACCGATGTTAGATTAGTGCTATCGCACTTATGTACATAAAGAATGTGTTTTCAGTGCCATACTCTACACACCACAGCCACCATCTAAACAGCTAAATTCTCCAAACCAAAAACTTGCAGAGAATCAGCTAGATATGCTGTTAAAAGTATTCAAAAGAAAAACTACAGCCAGTAAAATCTTATAATTTTCATGTCTTATTAACCCAAGTCTGGCAGACTCGGAGAGACTTGAACACTATAAGCAAAACTAGTCCCTATCTGTTTCTGCTATTCTAGCTTCCCTCTATTATGTCACAACCAAGATCTTGTGGCTTCAAATCCCCCCCAATTGGGAATCCAGCTCGAGAAAACTCAAGTCGTCCAAGCTGAAGTTGAGATCTTCTTGCCTCCCTGGTTTCAGAAAGTCGAGACCATTATCTTCTTGCCTCCCTGGTTTCAGAAAGTCGAGACCATTATTGGCTCCTGCAGAAGCGTACTGCTCCATCGGCTGTAGATTTCCCAGTGCTCTAGCGTCTGGTTTAAGCAACTGAGATGACAAATTTGGAGATTGGCTATAACTATAGGCTGCTTGCCCTCCTTGTCCAATGTTTGCAAAACTACCTGGAGCATTTGGGGCAGTTGTATCTAGAGCACCTAATAGCTCTTCCACATCAAACATTTCATCCCATGAAAAGTTATCCAGAAAATCTTGTGCTGCGTCTACTTGATGATTAATACTAGCTGCTTCTTGTTTTGCTCTGTCTGGAGCCGTTTGTTTTATATTAGAGTCGAGAAGCTCTCTCTTCGGTTCTTGCTTCATTGAACTCACTGGTGTGCCAGTGTCTTGGAAAGGTGGTCTCGTCCCATCAATTCCTGATTCAATCCTGCCATCTTCATGTTTTATCTTGTATGCACCATGCTCATTCTCAACCTTTGTTTTATTAGCGGGATATATGTTAGAAAGGCTAGAAGCTGTAGTAGACTCGGATGCTGATGTAGTAGGCGGTGAAGTAGATTCTGCAGAAGAGGAGTCTCCTGATGAGGTAGAATTTGGAAGCATTGGGGAGCATGATTCTTTTGATGAGGTATGGTTTGGAAGATTGAGACGTGCGCAAGGGCCATACATCGCTCTTGCAGCTTCATCGTAGGCTAGGGCAGCTTCAATAGCAGAGCCAAAAGTACCCAACCAAAGCCTGCTACCCCTATTTGGCTCTCGAATTTCAGCAACCCATTTACCCCATGTTCGCTGTCGAACACCTCTATAGTTACAGTGCCCATTCTCCGGGCCTCCTTTTCCCTTCATACACCCTTTCTTTGATCCCTTCGCTGGAACTTTACGTGCTGGCTTGCCCATACCATCCACAGAATCAAGCCTCTCATTATACTCTTTCCATTTTGCAAGTGTTTCTGCTACATCTTTAGTCCCATTCCTTCTACTCCTCGATTTCCTCTTTCTGGAATAATCCACCGGTAGAGAAGGCATGTTAGGAGTTTGTTGAATTACTGCCATTTCCTGATCTCTGCAAAGAAAGAACAACAAGGTTAGATATTTCCAAAGCGTGGATCAATTGCCAACAACGATCAAATTCCAAGAAGTTGCGTCCATTGACAATGCCAAATAAACATTACGTGTGAAACTCGACTAGAACAGGAGATAAAATCATCACCATAGTTATCAGCAGAACAATAATACTCATTCAATTCTAAATTTACCTTGCCAATAGGTGTAAATGCAAATATGTATTAGTTTGCTACTCTATATTGTTTGGAAGTAAACAAATGCTGTTTCTATTCTTGGTTGGAAAGATGTTTTTATGGAATAAAAGAAACAGAGAAGGCATAATTCTTCAGGACCAAGCAAAGAAAATTGCCATTTTTTAAATGCAGTTTCCAGGAATATCAGCTCCCCAGCATACAAAAGTTGAAATTGATAAGTTAAAACCTAATGTACCTCAGCCGCAATTTTCAATTAAATAATCCAAGACCCATAGTTTTCTTAGCCACCAAGAAATCAAGCAAGTGGACGATCCATTATGAATTCCGTATATTTTACGTCTCTACCCGTATTAATTAAAGAAGTACGAAATACAAAAAAAAAAAATTAGAAAAAATGTCGAATAAACTCTTGAATTTATTATTTTTTGCAATTAAGTCATTGAACATAAAAATGTACAATTGAACAATTGAGCCTAAGAAATTTTTGAAATCTATAACTAACTCTAAGTACATAAGAAATAAGACATATGATCAAATTTCACTGAAAAATTAGAAAAATAGTTCAATTGCATATATTTTTCTCATTTGATGGTTTGATAGCTCACTTTTAAAGTTCAATAACTCCATTATACAAAACTAATAAGTGATTTATTGAACACTTCCCAAAAATTTCAAACCCAAAAAGGAAAAAATCTCTGAGTAACCTAATCCAGAATATCTATGACCTCCGTATTTCATAACCACAAGCTAAGGATGAACTCAGTTCAATTCCGAATCATACACTAATAGTTAGCTGCAAATTTGCAATTTAAATACTCGTCAGTATTAACTCAGCACTGTAAATACAGATTAAAACACTTCCCCAGTTCCCCGTATAGAAAACAGACCATAATCATGAAATAAAACTGCAAAGCCCTAAATTACTAAGTTCCAAGACAGCAACAGATCAAACAGAGAATACAAAATTACTAGAAAAAATACGGACCATAAAATCGCAAAATGAAGCACACAGTTGCATCTAGAAACTGATTAGAACACAAGCCGCAGATTATACCCCAAAAAGAAAAATTTTCAATGCAGAACCAGAAATAGATAACAAATTAGCTTACCTCCCAGTATTCTCAAGAGACATACGCCAAGAATCGATTCCTCCAGTAACCAAGACTCCACAAAATCCTAGTGATCCTCTCTCTTTCACGATTACGTTTGCTGCGAGCTTTAGCGTTTCCAGAAATGCGTTAGAACGATTGCAGAATTTGTTTCGAGCTTTTTTTCTCTTTTTTTTTTTTTTTTTTGGTGTCTGAGAATTCAGAAAGTTTTATTATCAGAAGAGCTGCTGGGGTATTTATAGCGTTCTCTAGATATTTCTAAGCTTGATATTTTTTTTATTTTAATGATTTTGTGGTGGTGACGTGGCTTGTCCAAGGCCAATACGTGGCGATTTCCCTACCGCAAGATCTGTGGCACGTGTCGCTCGAAGCTTCGTGAACCACACGGTTCTCCTTGAACGGACTGTTTGCTTTTTCTCCACTCTCCAGAGACTTCCAATTTTGACCTTAAAATTTGGCATAAATTGCGAATATGCCACAGTGCAAGTGGTTCTTCGAGATTACTCTGGGGTCATTATTGGAAACTCAGCGCCCCCACCCCCAACTGGAAAGCCAACTGCTAACGGTCTGAAGCCAGCAAAAGACAACCAGCCCACAACTTTAGCAAGTTGATATGTCCACCATTGTCTAGCTACAATTTTGAGAGTAATCTGGAAATATTCAAGAAGTTAATTATATACAATCATGTCGATTATTATAAATTTTGATTACAAATTTAATATATTTAACTAAATTATTGAACTTAAGATTAATCTAATCAAAATTTGTAGATTGTTCACGATGAATTATTGAGTTAGATTAATGAGCGCGAAAAAATAAAGTAAACAAAGGGAAGAGTTTCAATCACCCGAGGCGACACCGGGGCAACTTCTGAACGATTGAAGAACTTTAATGTAATTTGTATTTATTTAATTTAAACTTTTTGTAAAAATCAATAACATGTTTTTATACATGATGAACGAATTTAGTAGCTATTTCCAAGTCAATGTATCATCTATACTTGTGTAATATTTCAACTAAGGGAGCATAATGGCCTTGAAATATGAAATTATGACCATTATAACATATTGTTTTGCAATTAGTGAAAATAGTTGTTATTTTCAAGCCAATACCAACTATGCACGTGTAATATTTCAACTGAGGGATCATAATGGTCTTGGAGTATGAAATCTATACCGTTATACCATATTGCTTTATAATTAACAATAAATATTGGTTATTTCTAAGTCAATAACATATATAGAGGTGTACCATTATAACAAATTATTTTATAATTAGCAAAAGAACTATTAAATTTATTTTACATTGATCTCACTTTAGGAGAAAAATCAAAATCTGAGTGCCTCCAAACATATTTCAAAAAGTTCATAACGATTCTTAATGTTTCTTTTTGAATGAATGTTTATCTTTCTTAGACTTCAAGACTTTCATAATCTCATTTTTTTTTTTCATAAATAAGGTCAAATTCCTATATTAACAATTAGGAATAATATTGCATTCCAAGTTACTCCTCCCCATTTCTTCTTGGTTTAAAACCTTTGCTCCTTCGTTCCTCCTAGAGAATCTAACTCGAATTTTCTCTTGAGCATGACCAGATTGTCAATTTTATCATATTATATGCCCGGATCAGAGTAAAAATAAGGATCCTTAATATATGAAGTTAATATATGTGTGTGTATTCCATTGTTTAGTTCAAAAGACTGTACGTGTCTAATTAAAAGATAACTTTTAATTTTTATCAACATATAATTTCTTAAAACACTTATTTAAATAAATAAACATATTGGATTAATCTTGGAGTAGTGTTCATTCAAGCTTTGCACCACAATATAAAGTCTACTTATAAATTAATTTAATGTTCTCTAATATATATATATATATATATATATATATATATATATATATGGATTTAATATTAACAATATTTTTTTTGCAACTATATTAACAATAACTTTAATGTTGTTGGTTCACATATTTGTTCATGTAAAAAAGTTTTTTTTTTTTTTACTTTTAACTAAAAAAAAAAAAAAAAAAAAAA
>NC_044927.1:25706398-25715516 GCF_003576645.1 Ipomoea triloba
TAAAAAAAAAAAAAAAAAAAAAGATAGGGCGTCTGTTCGCAACATTGGTCCTTGGAGATGCCTAGCTTGTCTACCCTCAGGGCTGGAACTGCCCTTAGGCTATAGTTGAGGACTCAAGTTGGTTGCGGGGAATGACTCATCAGGTGCCCAAGCCCAAGGATGAGACTGAAGTTGAGAGGTCTTATTTGGACCTATCTAACAGAGTCGCGATTAATTTTGACTTCAAATTAAACTAACGTGACATAATCATGTTTTGGTAGGCTATATATCATGCATTATGATATTTTTGTTTTTATTTTTTATATAAGGTATTAACTATTATTATTACTCTGAGACTAATTTAAATTCAATTCCTAATATACTTATCAAAATTCTTAATAAGAGAAAAACTTAGATTTAAAATTGTTTAATATGATGCATTAATTATTGTAATCAACTATCTAACCTAAATACTATGATTATTTTAAATGAGTTCTACTATACATTTTTCTTTTGAGTGCTACTGACTCTATTACATTGTAGTATCTGTTCATTTATACTTACTCAATTGAAGCACAAAGAGTCAACCACGCCTCCACTGAGGATCGATCTCATGACCTTTCATATACGAGAGTCATTACATGTCATCTGAGTTATACTATACATACTTTCAAATTCTACTCGCTTACTTCTACTCCTTGATTTGACAAACAGATATTGATTATTTTTATTATGTTGACCCAAAAAAAATGTTTACATTAAAAACATAGTACAAATTAAATGTATAAAGTGGAAATACACTAAATATTTTTCCATTTTTAAGTATATCGATTTCCCTCACTTCTCAATATCCCTAAAATGTGAATGCTCTAACGTTACCGCGCGATTAAGCATTGTTCCATGTCCGCCCACCAACACTTTTTAACATAGCAAGTGCCGTCAGTGTCGGAGCGCACGCCGTTCATGTTCCTGGCATGGGATTAAGTGGGGACCACTCCAAGGTTTCAGTCGAGCCTCTTCCCCTTTTGCATGCGCGCCACGTGCCGCGTTGTCACCCTGTTTGTACCGAAGGTGTGCTTTTTGACGGCGATGCGTCATCACTGACATTTATGTTTTATTTTGGATTAATAAAGAAAGCGTCGGACAGTGCAAGGTATCACTCGAAAGATGAAAGATGACGCGCTTTGAGGCGTAACTGATGACGGCTTCTCCCGTGAGGACACGTGTGCGCTTACCTGGCAATACGATCGCGGAAAAACGGCGTGCACTTGGACTAATACGTGCTGTATGGTATGTTTAGCACGAGTTGTTATTACGTGGATCATGATCACAAAACGATATCGTTTTAATAAGTGGGAGAAACGATTATGATTTCTGTAAATTTTTGTAACTGATACTACAGTTCATTTCAAATGATACTATAGTTATATTGAACTGATACTGCAGTTGTCTTGAAAGGGAATTGCAGTTGCGCGGAACAGAGGTCTTTCATCCGTCTAGAACTGCAGTTGTGTTGAATGGAAACTGTAGTTGCGCGGATCGGAGGCCGTTTCATCTGCCTGTTTTCATTAATCAAACTGACATTGTTTTAATGCGCGGTCCACAGTATAATTTGCAGTTTAGCACCGTACCATGTAAGGATACCCGTAGAAATGCCTTTTTTTTTTTGGGCGAATCCACTGGAAAAGTAGTGTTCATAACACTTTAGATACTAATTGTAAATCTCAATAATTTTGTAGCGTAGGGGCATGAAATGACCATCTTAAATGAGAGATCATGGGGCTGGATTCTAGTGATAAGGGCAATATTGACTTTTGTGATATTAAGTTTCATTAAAACTTATTTTCAACGATGACTTAAGTTGAATATTAAAAAAGTCTAAATTTTGTTTGAATACTACTGATTTTATTATCTTGTAATATCTGTTCATTTACACTTTCTTAACATGTTAAAGACATACGCCATACAGAGTTAATATTGCCTTCACTAAAGTTCAATCTCATAACTTCCATTTTGTTATTGTTAAAAAATTTCTCAAACTCAAATTTGACTTGATATAGTAATTGAAACTTAAACAATCGTCAAATTAATTTGGAGTAATTTATAGTTGTTTGATTCATTTACACCCTTTGGTGGGATGTGAGAGGTGAAACGGGTCGCAGTCAAATTGGCCCGGTCAAGCTCCATTCTTTCCATTTCCAAGGTCAAACCCTAGGGAGCAGTCAACATCACCCAATCCCGAGTTGACAATTTCTCCGGCTGCCACTCTCCGTCACTATAACCTTCACGGCCACCATTGTTATCAATCTAGGTTACAAAAATGCAGAGGCGTTTGAGCCTATCTTTGCTGGCAAAACGAGGGCTCAGCACGTCTTCGAGCCGCGACAAAATCGTGGCGTCCGTCCTCTTTGAGCGACTCCCAGTCGTCGTTCCAAAGATCGATCCCGTCGTCTACGCCTTTCAGGAATTTTCGTTCCGATGGCGGCAACAATACAGACGAGAATACCCCGAGAATTTCCTGAAAAAGGCAGATTCCAGGGGTAAAGGCGAATACCAGATCGATTTCACGCCTGCTCCTCGGATCACCGAGGACCGGAAATCGCGGAAGTCGTTACAGAGAGCGCTCGACAGAAAGCTCTATCTTCTCATCTATGGCGCCACAGTTTCTGGCGGGAACCCCGTCTGGCATTTCCCGGAAAAAGCATATGAATCGGAAGAGAGTCTGCGGAGGTGTGCGGAGTCTGCTTTGGAATCTGTGATCGGAGATCTCTCCCACACTTACTTTGTGGGGAATGCTCCGATGGGTCATATGGTTACACAGCCCGGGGAGGATAACGAGGAAGTTTCATCTTTAAAGCGGTTCTTCTTTAAATCCCAAGTGATTGCAGCGAATAAGTTTGATGTTAGTAAGTGTGTGGATTTTGTTTGGGTGACAAAGGATGAGCTGTTGGAGTATTTTCCCCAGCAAGCTGAGTTCCTGGACAAGATGATCACAAGCTGATGGTGATTCATTTCCTTGTCAACTTGTGAAGCAGAATAATATTCTGAAATTCGAAGTTTTGGATTATATATTTATGTGTTCTCCTGATGTTAGGCACCGGATTTTTGAATATTCAGTAGTATCATGAATTCTGCAGAGTTGTGGAGGAGAACAGTTGTGATTGCATTCATAGTTTTTATCATTTTTTCCCACTTAGGCTGTTGTTTAGATGCTGCAACTAGATAAGTTAATTGCCTTTTGTTTGAGCGAAAAGATCAATAAACTATCCGAGTTTGAGGGTGAGCATTGAGTAAATTTAGTTTTGTAATTCTAGTCGGTAAAGGATCACAGTGAAGGAGGTTGTCCATAATCGAATACTCAAATTAAGAAGGTTTCTGCCCAAAGTTGAAATTGTAACCTTATGAATACAAGTCAACTGGTTGAGGCCAATAAGCCACTCCTATTGAGAGTAAAACTTGTAACATGCCAATATATTGCTTATGTAGGATTTGAAATTGTAACGTTATGATTACCAAGTCAATTGTATGAGGAACCATGAAAGCCAATAGATTACTCTCGTTGACAATATAGAATTTGTAACCTTGTAGTTACCAAATCAATAGACAACTATTTAAGTTTGAGAGTGTGCACTGAGTAAATTTAGTCTTGTGATCCTAACCTATAAAGGATTACAATGAAGGGAGGTTGCCCGTAGCTGACTACTCAAACTAAGAAGGTTCCTGCTTAGAGTGAACTTGTTCCTGCTTAGAGTGAACTTGTAACTTTATGATTACCAAGTTAACCCATTGAGAGTAGAACTTGTAACAGGCTAATCGTCTGAGGAATCAAGAAGGTCATTAAGCTACTCTCGTCGGAAATATAGAACTTGTAACCTTGTAGTTACCAAGCCAATAGGCGAAAATCAATTGAACTTACCCTGTGCTTTTGATATAATTTTGTTTATGATTTACAGTACACATTTACTTAAAATAAACAGATAGTAATGCTATAAAGAATACAGGAGGTATGAACAGGGTTTTAAGGTAGACAGTGCATAAATAGATATGCACTGTCTTGACCCTTGTTCTATCAAAAAATACATACAACCAGGACAACAAGGAAACAGGTAACAGGCCCCTAATGCAGGGAAAGACAACAAGATGTATATGTTAAGTGGAAAAAAGTTTTGACTTTTTTTAATGGAACAGTTGGATTGGTTTTCTTACTGTTTGCTAATTGATGTTACCAACAGATTGGAAGATCTGGTGGAGGCTCCTCTAATGCTTCCAATTCTGTTATCCCATTCTCCACTATGAAAACCATGGCCAAACCCCAGGTAATGTGAACGTCCAAATGGCAATGCATTATCCACACTCCTGCATAGCAAAATTATGTTTTGAAGTTTTGAATGATGATCTGAATGTGTGAAAGAACTAAGGAAAGAATTGTGGGAATGTGATAGAAATCTCACCTGGATTATCAGCAACAAATCGTATGACTGACCATCCATTGACTGGTACACTCGCTGTATTTCTCATAGGTGGATCGATGAGGTTAAATTTTGCTGTATCTCTTTGTGGATTGAAGTTTCCAAAGCCCTCGGCAATGATGTAGAAATCATATCCGTGAAGATGGATTGGGTGGTTCTCAGCTGTGACGATACTTGTTCCCTGCAGCACAACCTGCACTCTTGCTCCGTAGTTTAACTTGTACACCTTTGTCCCGGTTGCAGGTTGCCAAAGTGATCTGGGCACATTACCGGTATAATCAAACTGTACTGGTGGATTTGCTGGAAAGTCTGTTGTGAAGACTCCGGGTATACCTTGGTGGTGTGCCTGCAGCAGGGAATAGTTGGCCGGGAACTTGAAAGACACGTTGTTCATGCTGGCAGTGAAGCGGGTGCCATTTGGTCCCTGGCAGTTCTGGGGACTTGCACCAGCGGGGCAGTTGTTGAGTCCTAGACCAACAGTGATGAACAGATTTTCGTCGATTACAGTAGGCACCTCCACTTTTCTTGAACTTCTGAGGCTACTTGAGAAGGCCGTGGCTGTGGCTGTGTCATTATATGCTGGTAGAAGTGGGAGAGGTGGATTGATCTTGATCCCCTTGGCTGGGCAGGGCGCTGTGCTGTACTCGAGGATGGCTGTTGTTGTGGTGTTATCGAAAGGTGCTCCTTGAGCACTGGCGTATGCTCTTGCAGCCATGTAGTAACGAGCAGGCAGCTGATTACCCGTAATTAGGACATCAGTAGTCTGTCCTGGCCCCAACATGATGACTGAAGTGGTGAATGGCTTTAAATAAGAGGCATCCGCTCCAACCACCGTGAGATGGTGGTTAGCTACCGAGAAAAAGAGCTGCTGGTTAAGTGCAGCGTTTATAACCCGAAGGAGGTGGGTCTGACCAGCATTCACATGGACAATAGTGGTGTCTGCATCAAATTGCAAGCGAGGGATATGATCATCATCAATCAAGCTCGTGAAGATAGTGAATCGTGTGTGATTTTGAACTCCTGTGTTAATTTCATGTTATATTATTGCTTCGTGCAGGAGCTGCAGAGTTAAGGCGCTGAAAGTTCTTACCTTGACTCGAGCATCTGTACAGATCGCCAGGCTGACCGTTGATGGTGAATGCATCTGAAACATTTGGAGCTGCTCCAGTTATTGTTGCCTGCCTTACAACATCAATGGGGTTTGCATCCCACCACTCGCCTGTTCATCGCAGTTATCAAATTTAATCGTGTGTTTCAATTCACGGTATCACAAAGGCTGAAGCTTTCAGAAATTGCAGGCAAAGAAAGGTAAAAACAAAGTAGTAGTGTCACACACAGACAGTCACAGACACATATTTTTTGGTTAAGAAGGGAAATTACCTAGTACAATTGGTGTTTCTCTTGCAGGCTTAGGAAATGGATAGGGTTCTCCTTTTCTTGGGTGGATGATGAGTGCTCCATAGACAGTGGCCCTCAGCCACGAGCTGTGGGCGTGCCACCAAAGTGTGCCTTCCTGTCCCTCGATTGTAAATCGGTATGTATAGCTCCCTCCCGGCTTAATTGGGCACTGAGTAATGAACTCTGGTCCGTCTGCCCACGCTGTTCTCAGCTGGCGAACACCATGCCTTTCGAAACATTGCAGAAAGAAAAAAAGAAACCGAGAAGAACAATAAGAAACCAGTTGAATTGGTTTTCGAAATAAATGGCACACTGTGCATATATGCAATTATGCATGCATGCTTACATGAATGTTATTATACACTTACCAGTGAATGGTAAGGTTGTATTGAGCTCTGTTCACAACTTTCACCATTAGCGTATCGCCATTATTCACTTCCAATGTCGGTCCAGGGAGCTGCCCGTTCACTGTTATTGTGCTGTGGGTTTTGCACAGCCTCTTCACCGGTGTTTCTTGAACCTGTTTTACAACCAAATAGACAATAACAGTGAACAGATACTACATTGTAACAGAGTCAATACTACTCGAAAAAAAACAGACAATAACAGTCATTAGAATCCCCCCGGTTCCCAACAGGCGATCAGAAGGGGAAACCAAAAACCGAAGGAGAAAGAAATGAAGACCGTACAACAAATTCATGGCGGTGAACTTCTGCATTCGCCAAAGAAGATCCGCTTGCAAGGAGAAGCAGAAGGCCAAAGAAGAAAAATGAGCAGGCCTCCATTGTTTTGGTTTGGATCTTTTTTGGTCTTTTTATTTTGTGGTCGTACAAGGTTAGATGTGACAGTGTTGTTTTGCTTGTGGAGAGAATGAGAATTGATGGTTTTGTTATATAGGAGAAGAAGAGGAGTGAGAGGGTTGTTTGAAGTTGGAGAATTAGGTTCTCATTTAGCATTAAGGTCAGCCATGTCGGAGGAGTTGTTGCACCCACTAGATCATAAGCCTCTTTACATTGTATTTCTATGCAGCATCCTCCATCTCCAAGGTTTTGCTTGACATTTTCAATACTAAGTTTAATGTCTTTTCCTTTTTCCTTTGAAGTTCATGTAGATTTCTTGTGTTTGCTTAATGATGCCGTGTTTCGTGTTAATTCATACATACAGTACTAGCACAAGCTGTCTCTTATTGATTGTTAAAAATTGCCTCGAAACATAGCTCAACTAGTTGATTAATGAAAAGAAGATTAATAGTTTTGCTTCGCTGGTAGCCATACTTCAAAAATATAACTCTGAGAAATAAGAAATCAAGTGAAATTTAGACATTTAAAAAATTTTTACGGACAATAATCCCAAGAAACATGACCAAACGCACTATCACTTTCATTCTCTCATCTCTAATGTTTTATTTCCGAAATTATAAAATATTATTATTTATATTGACACCTTATAGTTACATTAATAGTCCAAATTTGATGTCTTACAATTACATTAGTAATCTAAAGTTGACACCTTACAGTTACATTAATAGTCCGGATTTGACGTATTACAGTTACATTAGTAATATGAATTTGACACCTGACAGTTATATTAATATCTAAATTTGACGCCTTACAGTTATATTATTAGTAGTTAACTTACAAATTGTTTCTAGCATGTGGGTTCATATTTGTTTAGTTTAGAGAATTACATATTAATTGGAGTTGAGGAGGGATTGACTAAACAACCCTAAGCTTTGAATGAGTATGGGGATTAAGTGAAATCACTTAATTTGACTCTGCTAATCAATGCGTAATTTGTATTTCCCTTTGTTGGTGGTCTACTCACCAAATCATAGTGAACCAAAGTTGGAAACGAAGTGCATACACGAAAACGAAGAAAATGAGCATTATGGTTACGAAGTTTGAATGAACTAGCTTAGTACTTTAAACACAATATAGTATTGTCCCATAGTTGTATTGTATGACCCTGAAAAATCCGCAATTATTATTAGCTCATCTGTAAAATGTCATAAAGAGATAAATTAATTTAGATCGTTCATAGTGGACCAACTAAAACTGATAAGGCCTATAAACACCTCCCAATTTACTTATTGTACACCGGTTAAAATCAATAAAACCAATAGACAGTTTTTGCAGTGAGCTAAACTAATTAGAACCTTGTAGTTACTAAATCAACTCGATTGGGTTTGTTCCTAACTGTCATGTGGTAAGCTAAGTTATGTGCCAAATTATTTATTTCATCATCATCATCATCATCATCATCATCATCATCATCATCATCTTAAATCTTTATGTTATTAATGTTAAAAAAATGCAACATAAAAAAAAAAGAGAGAGACAGAGAGAGATATATTTGCATGTATTATGTATCATGGTTTCAAATTTGTTGGTTTCCACAGATTAGTTACGAGTGGTTATGATTTTTGGCATCAAATTGAGGTTATGAATTGTATAATCACGTAATATTCAAAACCTTTTGTACTTAGGTTAAACAAGATACTCCGTAATAGAGTTGACAAAAAGAAAAAGGTGGTTTACTTATATGTTTTGCTCAATGCAAAGGTAAAAATAATCCACAATAGATGCCATGCCTTTACTAATACTCACCGAGGAAAACAACATGAAGACCCAGAAAATTATTTGAGGGAGGACGAAGTTTAAATCATGTTAGAAATATGTATGAAAAAATATTTCATTTATAATAAAGTTTAAATACAGAATAAATTATAATAGAATGTTTATTTTTATAGACTACATGATACTTAGAGGCGGAGTAAAAAAAAAATACTTGAGTAAAGTGAAAATGTGAAATTTTAAAACACTTTGAAATGCTATAAAAATATTTATGGCAGAATATTAAACATGATCAATTAGATAAAATAATTTGAACAGAAAAGACACTATATTCATAAATACTTATTAATTTTAATTTCTTTTAGTTATATCAATTTTAAATTTTTCTAAATTAATTCAAATACAATACAGTATAATATAAACTTGTATACTACATTAATTAAATAATCCATAAAAAGTAAACTAAAAGAACATTTAATTTGTTAATTAAATGATTCATAAAAAGTAAACTATTAATTCGAATACTATGCAGTATAATATAAACTTGTTTAGAGTTCTAACCAATCAAACTACTCAAACATGTAATAATCTTTGCATAAATATAGATTTTATATATAAGTTAATGGTATATATATATATATATATATATATATATATATATATATATATATATATATATATATATATATATATATATAT
>NC_044927.1:25716018-25724284 GCF_003576645.1 Ipomoea triloba
TATATATATATATATATATATATATATATATATATATATATATATATATATATATATATATATAAGGGGTGGGGGTGGGGGGATAGTTGCCCTAGTGTGGGACCTCCTTGATAGTCACTATCTAAATATATACACGAGGTAAATTGACTCTATGCGATGGATTTAATCAATAAGGTATTGTCATATTGCAATAATTAAACTTGTGACATTCAAATATGACAATTATGTTCCATTGCTCCAACCTCTCGTCCATCTCTTTTAGCAAGTAAGTGTAGGTCGACAAATCCATACTTTACCTACTCAGTCACAATTTCTCTTTAATTCATAGTGGACTTGCTCAATTCATGAATAACTAATAAATATAATTAATTTAATCTTTAAGTTGGGAGGTGAACATTATAAGAGAAATCGTGAAGGGCGAAACAACTTTATTTTTATATATATATAAATTAAGATTTAATACTTGTCAGTATACAATTTCTGGTTTCGTTAAATACTGCAACTGTGTAACATCACCAGCTACTCAGCTAGATAAACAACGTTTTCAAAAAAAAAAAGAAAAAGAAAAAAAAAAACTAAACTAAACTAAACTAAACTAGATAAACAAAATTTAAGCTGTCTTTGACAACCAAGAGAGTTATGGGCTTCTTGCAGTCTTTCTCATTGGGCTCAAATGATTCTAGACCCTCCCATTCAATTAGGCTCAATCTTTTGGGCTTGTTCTT
This sequence comes from Ipomoea triloba, assembly GCF_003576645.1. Taxonomy (NCBI): domain Eukaryota; kingdom Viridiplantae; phylum Streptophyta; class Magnoliopsida; order Solanales; family Convolvulaceae; genus Ipomoea; species Ipomoea triloba. The sequence continues at coordinate 25,716,744 of NC_044927.1, forward strand.
TCAGAAAACCCCTTAAATTATAAATTAAAAGTTATTGTTAAAAAATTATGAGTTAAAATAATATATATTATATATTATAATAATATATTTTATGTGTTATAATAACAAAATTTTTGGGTAAAATAAAACATTTTATAAGTTAAAAATAATTACATTATGAGTTATAAAAATATATATTATAACGGTCGTGTGAAAAAATATAAAAATTATGCGAAACCACACCCTTTTCAAATATGGTCCACGTAATAACTGTTGTGGGTCATTTAGCGGGGTCAACAATTGTTATGCCGTGGACCCGGGTGCACCTTGCAAGGTGCACCCGGGTCCTTAAACGGCGCCGTTTAATGGAGGGGTGTAACGGTGCTGTTAGTGGCACCGTTACACCCAGCCAATCAATTTTTTTTTTTTTTTGTAAATATATAAGCCAAATAAGTCTTCTCAAGCAAGTTACTGCCCTGCGCTTCGCCGTTTTCCGATTTCAACGCCGATTCCCTTCCTCCGCAAAGAGCATTTCGCCGTTTTCCGACATACTCTCATCGCCGACGATCACTACAGCACTCGTTCCCGGAAATTTTTGCATACTATCAGCAGTCTTCAGCAGTCTTCACACTAAGCAACATGTATTTCTTCACATTTTTTATATTTTGGGATTTTAGTTCAAAAATTTTACGTTTTATTCAATGTGAATGTGAGGTTTTCAAAATGTGAATATGGAGAATATGAAGCGTGAAAATGGAGTTTTGAATGTCTAAATGCATAACATTGATAAATATAATTACAAAACATATTGCCCTTGAAAATGTGTTAATGTAGAGTGTTCAAACTGTGAATATAGAGTACTGCTTCTGTGAATGTAGTGATTTGAGTGTGTGAATGCATAACAGTGTTGATATAAGTACTAAACATGTTGCCCCTTAAATGTGTGAATCTAGAGTTTTCAAAATGTGAATACACAGTATATGGTATGTGAATCTAGTGTTACGAATGTGTGAATGTAAAGAGATAGTAATAGGATTACTGAACAATTATCACTGAAATGTATGAATGTGTTGTTTTCTAACTGTGAATATAGAGCATTGCTTCTGTGAATGTAGTGATTTGAGTGTGTGAATGCATAACAGTGTTGATATAAGTACTAAACATATTGCCCCTTAATGTGTGAATCTATAGTTTTCAAAATGTGAATACACAGTATATGGTATGTGAATCTAGTGTTACGAATGTGTGAATGTAAAGAGATAGTAATAGGATTACTGAACAATTATCACTGAAATGTATGAATGTGTTGTTTTCAAACTGTGAATATAGAGCATTGCTTCTGTGAATGTAGTGATTTGAGTGTGTGAATGCATAACAGTGTTGATATAAGTACTAAACATATTGCCCCTTAATGTGTGAATCTAGAGTTTTCAAAATGTGAATACACAGTATAAGGTATGTGAATCTACTGTATTGAATGTGTGAATGTAGAGAAGATAGTAATCCTATTACTGAACAATTATCACTGGAATGTATGAATCTGTTGTTTTCTAACTGTGAATATCTAGTATAGCTTATGTGAATATATAGTTTTCAATGTATGAATCTATAGCCCTGTGGTGTTCTGTTTTTTATTTCTAAATTATTCAGTGGTACAATTGGCAGCAATGGTGAACACAAGAGCTATACTTCCCTCTCAAGCTGGAGAGGCAGACAGTTCAGACTCGTCTATCCCAGCCGAAGTAAGAACAAAACAGCGTAATGATAGGCCCTCTGCCGCTGAAAAACAAACAGGGAAGAGGAAATCAGTGGAAAAAGGGGAAGGTGGTTGCGCTGAAAGAGCAGCAAAGAGAAAAACTGCAACAAAAAATCCATGCACAGATGAGGATGAAACTGTGGAGAAACAACAGAAGACATGGAATACAAGAATGAGCCCGAAAATCGTGGCGGAGTTTGTTCAAGAGCTTACTGCTGAACAGAAAAGGGCCGTGGAAGAGATCGGATTTGGAGGGATATTACACCTCCAACTAACAAAGAGTGAAGGCCCTCTAATGAAGTACTTGATTAGGTAGTTCGATGTTTATCGCTCTGCAATCCAACTTGAAGGGGGTGAATTGCTGCTTATAGAAGAGGATGATGTTCAAAGAACATTGGGGATCCCACAAGGGAGCAACGTGGTTGAGGAGACCACAAGATTTGAGCATCTGTCAGAAGATGGTGATAGTGCAGCATATGCCAACCTTGTGGCATCATGGAGGGAGCGATGGGGGATTGATGGTAAATCCCCAATCACAACATCAATGCCCGGGCAGATTCTGAAAAGAGGAGACCATGGAGATATGTTTAAACGCGACTTTGTCTTATTTATAGTATCAGCAATGCTGTGTGGCCACCAAGATAGGTGTTGCAACTTTAGGATTCTAAAATCCTTGATAAACCTTGACCAGATCAAGACCTACAATTGGTGTGCCTATACACACAAGTCCATGGTCGACTCCATTCAATCTTTTCAGAAAAATGACAAGCAATTCTTCACTGGACCCGTTGCATTCATCCTAGTAAGTTCACTTTATTTTCGATTTTTCATTACTATTTTTATAAAATAATGACTTATTTGTTTGTGAATCTAATGTATTGAATCTGTGAATATATGGATATGAATGTGTGAATCTATAACAGATAGTAATATAATTAATGATATCTGTGAATATATACTTGTCAGTTTGTGAATATATAGTATTGAAGGTGTGAATATATGGACATGAATGTGTGAATCTAGAACAGATACTACTGTAATTGTTGAAATATGTGAACAAGTATCACTGAAATGTGTGAATATGAACCTTTCAAACTGTGAATCTAATGTATTGAATCTGTGAATATATGGATATGAATGTGTGAATCTATAATAGATAGTAATAGTGTATTGAATATGTGAATATACTATACTGAGTCTGTGAATATATGGACATGAATGTGTGAATATGAGCTTTTCAAACTGTGAATAACCTTCAATTCTAACTCCCTGTCTTGTGCAGCTTGTGTACTTTGACCGAGTACAGTTCAAGGGGATGAGAGTGAATAGAACATACCCAACCATTGTTGGGTGGAGTGCTGAACTTGCAAGAAAAAGGGTTAGAGAAGAAAACAAAGCAGGGTCATTTGGAAGGGGGACAGTGCTCCCTAGAATATCAAAACCTACTGATATTGCTGCTGCCACCTCCAGGCAAAATGATCAACCTCCTGTTGCTGCATTGAATATCCCATCATCAAGCGTAGAGAAGGTGGCCGGGATCCTACAAAAGTTCGCTTCGACAGTAGGAGAGTTTGGTGAGGCTATGGCTGAAATTGGAAAGCAAGGANCTGCAAATATAAAAAATAAAACAGAGTATCAGGAAACAGTGTGAATGTAGTGTTCATAATGTGTGAATCTATCACTATGTAACTGTGAATGTAGAGTTGTATAAGTGTGAATCTAAAACTCAAATACATGGTTACACAATCAATCTAACCACAAATCCTAAATTCGAAAAAAATCTGCAATCGAAGATGAGCCATCAACGTGTAAACATGAATCCAAACATGAATCTACTGCCTCTGCCATCATTGAAGAAGAATTGCAAAGAAGAATTACGATGGTGAATCGAAATAATATCGCGATGTCGAATCGATGATGAATCCAACGAGAATTGCGATGATGAATGAGAGAACTGCAATGATGAATCAAACAAAGGCGATGAATTGTTTTGCGAGAATTGCGGCGATGATGAATTGTTTTGCGATGATGTTGCGGCGATGATGAATTGATTTGCGATGATGGTGAATGACTGGACTGTGAAATCGCCTTCCTTCCTCTGCTCTGGTTCTCCCGCTGGTAGTCGACAACCGCCTGCCTACTGCTCCGTTAACGGCGTTAATTAACAAAATTTTTTTTTAAAAAAAAAAAAGCCATAAACGACGTCGTTTTTGACCCAGGTGCACCTTGCAATGTGCACCTGGGTCCACGGCATAATTTGCGCGGGGTCAACCCGTGGGTCAGTACATTGAAGATTTTTAAAGATTTGAATGTGTGGCCCACACTATTATGGGTTTGGGAGTTGGGACCACATTTTGGGCCAAGGTATGCTATAAAGAGTATGATATATCTGTTCGTGTTTTATTACATGGATTTTTATTGTTTATTTTTTGCTTTGGCAATCATTAATAAGTGATTTTTATTAAGTGGGTCCAAAAGAATACTCCGTAGTTCACATCAAAAGTTTGGATGGGAAGTAAACTTTGATAGTCTTTGTAGTATTTTCCTATGAGTAATGTTACATACTCTTTTTATTTTTTATTTTTTAATCTTTTCCTCTTGTTGTGTCATTATATAATTAGTAAGGCACAAACTTGTGTGAAACCTTCTCATCGTGAGACGGTCGGGTCGGGCCATGATGCACGTATAATACTTATACACATCAATGTTATACTTATATGCTCAAACGTAATACTAATAAGTAATTAGTGATAAGAAAATATTGAATGTAGAGAGAATAATGCAATAAAGTAGGCAATTATGAAAAATTCGATCCTTTTTTACTCCTTGGAAGGGGATATTCATACAAGATGGCTCAACGTTTGAGAGGGAAACTAATTCCTATATCTCTTGTATAAGGAAACTTTTTAATACGTAGTACTTTGCAAGGGAAGTAGAATTACATTAGATGTTGAATTCTATTAAATAATGGACTCCAATAGAGATTAAGACCGGTGATTATGGATTCCCACCATATTTGTAATTTTGTATTGCCTCTAGACCCTCGATTATTAAGAATGAGCTATTATTAAGAATGAGAATTGAGCGATTCACTCTCAAACCGATCAGCTAGGCGGCCTAGGCCTTAGTTACCCAAGTATCAAATACAATAATTAAATTATGAATATTTTGAGCCACCCTCACTAATTGAATTATATATATACAAATAAAATGAAAAGAAGACAAATATCAACGGGGAAATAAAAAGAGACAAATTTCTTCATTGTGTTTTTATCATATTAGGAATTAGGAATTACCACGTTTTTGTCATTTTGTACTATCTTAGACAATGACATCTAATTTTTCATTTTGTATCAGACAATGACATCTATCTCCGAACAATTCAGTCAAGTAGGTCAGATGATTAATCTGGTAATTATAAAGTTACAAATTTAATTTTTAGAGAGAATGATTTACTGACCTTCTCGATTTGAGTCAATTAGGTATAAATAATCTATGTTAGTTTACCTCATTATGGCTATTTGTCGACTAGGATCACAATGTACAGTTTTATCTAATGCATACTCAAAGGGAGGGTGTTGAAAAATATTAAACTCAGTAACTTTTTGGTATAAAGTTCATATTTCATTCATTTGTCCATTTCTTTCGTGACTAATATATGTTTTTTAACAAATTATTTGAACATTGCCTTTATTATTTATAAGAAAAACTTGTCACGCTAACTAATACTTTCACATATTGATGTGACAATTACTTATTAATTATTACAAAACTTATTTTTTCAAGTTATAAGAAACACGTAACAAAAATATATGTTTTTTGACAATCGTTGATTCGTTGGTACATTCTTTTTATTATTTTAAATAGAAATAGGTCAAATTAATTAATACTCACCTCTATTTTTATTTGGATAATGATAAATTATAATATTAATCGAGAGAATAGAAGTACATGAGATATATCCTAGTCCAAGAGAAAAGTCCACCAACATAAGAGCTACCAACAATAATAAAGGTGGCAAACAAAATACAAGTAAGCTAGCCTAAATCAAGGCAAAAAAAAAAAAAAAAAAAAAAAAAGAAGTCAAATTGATAAGACTGCTAGAAGTAGATTAACGATAAAAGCATTCACATTTATAAATTTTAGTGTAAGTTTTTGAGCCAAAGACCTTATGTAATTAAGGCTTGTATGTGGTCGCGTGCGGAGTATTCATAGCGCTCATCGGGCGCGCTAATTTGATGTTTTTTTTGCCTTGTCTTTCTATCATCTTGCTTCTAATTGACACCTCAAAAGCCACCAAAGGACCACCACTATTGAAGTCGTTCTAATATTATTTTCTCTTGACGTGACAAATATTTTATAAAATAAAATTCCAATTCAAGAAAAAATGAAGGGATCCTCAAATCTGTTAACAAAATTATACTATATAATCTTAAATACAACAAATTATTACAAAAATTATATATATTTATTATAATTTATAAGTAACATGTGACCAGAGGTCCAGAGTATATGTTTTTTTTTTCTTGGTAAAACTTTTTTGGACATTCTCTATATTATTTATAAGAAAAACTGATCCAAAATTGTATACTTAACCACGTACTATTTCTTTTGCCACGTGTTATTCACGTGTTTTCGTAGCCCCGTTGGAGTCCTCGAATTATCGTCTCCATCTGGACTCAATCACCAGAGTTCTCATCCTCTTCCGTTCCCCGCCGGCGAATCGGCGATCTTTCCTCTCCTACTAGATTTCGGTTCTTCTGAATCCATTTCTTATCTTTAACTGATTTTCCGGCGGATTACCTTAGCGTAATCCGTTTAATTTTATTTACATTTTCACACTTGAGCTGAATCTGATTTGCTCACTTATCTGTGGATGTCGATTTCAGTGTTCGAATTTTGTTGATATATTGTGAATCGGTGAATAGATTTGAGTGAATATGATGGGGTATGAGAATCAGGGCTTCGAGGAGGCCCATCTATATGCATCGAAGGAAGAAATGGAGTCTCTCGTCCTCGACGACGATCCGGATGGCTCCTCCAACGGCCGGAAGCCGTTCTCCGACCCGTTATCAGCTTCATCCTTGCCTTTCGCTGAAATTGCTACCGACGACGATCCCCTGCACCCTCGCCCGAGTCAAAGTCAAAACCCTAACTCCTTCAATTCCATCCTCGAGCCTCCGTCTTATGCTGACGCCATTTTCCGGTCCTTTGACGCCGACCATACTTTGCCGGAAGTTAACGGGCATGACCAGTCCGGCGCATCGCCTTCGTCGTCTTCGTCAACGCCAATGTCCGAGTACCTTCATATCACTGTCTCCGATCCGCAGAAGGAGCAGGAGCTCACGAATTCGCTTGTTCCGGGAGGGAGTACTTACGTTACCTACCTAATTACTACGAGGACGAACTTACCTCACTTCAGCGGAACCGAATTTAGCATCCGAAGGAGATTCAGGGACGTGGTGACATTGTCAGACCGGTTATCAGAAGCGTATCGAGGGTTTTTCATCCCTGTAAGGCCGGATAAGAGTGTGGTAGAGAGTCAGGTGATGCAGAAGCATGAATTTGTGGAGCAGCGGAGAGCGGCGTTGGAGAAGTACTTGCAGAGGCTGGCAGCACATCCAGTGATTCGGACCAGCGAGGAATTGAGACTGTTTTTGGAGGTGCAGGGGAAACTGCCACTGGTGAGAACAACTGATGCAGCATCTAGGATGCTGGGCGGGCAGTGAATCTGCCCCGGCAACTCTTGGGGAGACAGGAGGAGTTGGAGCAGTGGATGCGAATGAGGTGGCACAGCCTGCCAAGG